>NW_027052254.1:0-109192 GCF_036321145.2 Pelmatolapia mariae | reverse complement strand
AGTAAACTGTATTTCTGTGTAATGTTAAATGGTGTTTGTTGTAGTATAACAATGACCGCTCTTTCTATTTTAGGGAACATATTTTAACTGTGTGACAGTTGTGCAGGTACATGAAAATGAAATAAAATGATGTCATAACAGAAATAGGAAGCTACAGTAGGAGGAAAATCTTTACATCAAATCTTGAATTACAATTTGTGTTCACAGTTACTTAGTTTACTTTATTACTGGTCTATGAATCAAGAGTACTTTTTCTATTGTAGGTATCTGGCTAAATGTTAAAATCCAATCATGCTCAACACACTTTAAACTCCTCATGAATCTCTGGTTTGCTTCTGCAGAAAAAGGGAAGCACGAAGGCTTTTTCTCACAATGAAAGTCGACCTCCAGTTTTACTACATCCCTGTTTGCAGTCCCAGGAGTCCCAGCTCCCCAGTCAAAGTAAGGGAACTTCCTCTTTTCAACACACCACTGATTATTTGGTAAATAACAAACCTCAAAAGATAACAAAACTGAATGGCTTCTGTTTAACCAGAAGATCAGTATGTGAAACTTCGTATTCACAAAGTTTAGTTTATTCTCTGCAGTAGTGGATTGGTGCTTTGATGTAATGAGCCACATTTAAGGTATTTATGGTTTCACTTCTATGTTCCTTGTTTGTAGGAAAACCACCAACAATCCAAGGGGGATTCCTGCACTCTTGGTTCCTATTTGAGCAACGTTGACCCATGGTACAACTGCAACATCAAGAGCTTGGGTAGAATGATTCCCAACCTGGCTAAAATGGTACGATAAAACATATTTAAAAGCAGGGTTTTGTTAGATACTTAAAATGTATAACTAAATGAGAGTGGAGAATTACTGTAGACAGTGGCAGTGTGTGTGTTGGAGTGCTTGAGGTAAAGCACAGGAAATTGCATTGCATAACATACTGTGAGGAAAATAAATATGTTGATTTCACTGAAACCACAAGTAAAGTAAGCTTATATCAAAGATTTCTTGACACTGCTCTGTAAACTCAAACAGGAAATAGAAGTCTTCTGAAACTGGAAAATGAACAGTGATATACATGCATGTAAACTACTGTTACAGTTCATTGTTTGATGTGAGTTTGGCATTTGAAAAACGAAGAAGTTTCTTCGTTGTAGAAACTTCTCAGTATACTCTGGCAAAGCTATTTCCTTCTTTCTTTTCCTCATACTTAGATTAAATTTATATGTAAAATAAAGTTTTATATGCCATAGCTTTGGGTTCATATGGTGCATAAGAGTTCAAAAAGAATTCAAACCGAAACACAAACTCTGAAACTGTCAACTTAAAGAACAGTAGCTTTAGCATAGTACCAAAATTAACAAGCGCTGTTGCATTTCCTGCCTTTCGTGGACTTTTTAGTGACATCTATTTCAGATACAGTTGATGTGCAATCAAAATGACTATGCAGTTACAACATTGTGCAGTCAGGTTAATTTTACAGGTCTTTTGTTTTCTATAGCAACAAGCAAGCAACGAGAGGCAAAAAGAGCCCTTCATCTCTGATATAATTTCATATTATGTCCGTACTGGTCAGCAGCCGGTCTACTTCGCTATCTACTTTGTTAAGGTAACATTACATATTTTCTTTGTGGTCTTTTTTTTTCTTCTTTTCTTCTGTGAAAACAAAAAAATTAATTCAACACAATGCATGTGAGCATCGTCAGTGTCTTTTTTTAAATATAAACACATTTTTTAAACGTTGTGTCATTTCCATTAGATCTCATTCAACAACATTACAAAGGAGCCAGTGGAGGAAGTGTTTCTTACCCATCTGGACATGGAGTTCCCTGAATTCAGGCATATCGCTGCATCAGTTAGAGGTAAATTGTTCTTAGAAGTGTTTTTCCCAGTATTCTATGCTTTACTGTAACTGTGCACAGTCAAGTTTAACCACATTCCTCTAACCAACAAGGAGATAAACACAGGAAGAGCTCGGGGGAGGTATGCGGAGCTAT
The DNA here is from genome assembly GCF_036321145.2 of Pelmatolapia mariae. Lineage (NCBI taxonomy): Eukaryota > Metazoa > Chordata > Actinopteri > Cichliformes > Cichlidae > Pelmatolapia > Pelmatolapia mariae. The sequence goes on along the minus strand of NW_027052254.1, from coordinate 107,204 downwards.
GGTCTCAATGAATTACAGAAAGGTAAATTTCATTTTTTTCGGGGGAACCTCCTGTTTCCTTCTTGGATTGCTATTAGTGCTAGTTTAGCCAAACTTCTTAACAGTTACCAGAAGATGTGCTGAAAAATTTCCCTCTCCTGATTCTGTAGTTTGTGTTGATTTGTGTGAATGCATAACCACTCATTCTCGCTTGTTTGTGTCTGTTTTCGTGGTTCTGTATGAGTGCAGGTGACATTAAGTGGCCGTGACATCGATGAAGGGATTTCGGTCAGGATGACAGGTGCTCGGATCAATGCCATTCCTTCCAATGAAGCAGAAGGTGCAGAATTTTCTCAATGAGTCATGCTTTCAATAGTTTTGTCAATACTTTTTTAAGTTCTGTGTTTTCTTATCCTTTATGTCATAGATCTAAACTGTCTGACACTGATGATAAACGAAACCTCCGTAAAGACGAAAAACAACACTGTGGTGAGTTGACCAGATACCACAAGAATATGTATATATATATATATTTTTTTTTTTTTTATTATTATTATTTTAACAAAGTGCATTATTTTGCAGGAGCCGCCAAAGTTTCGAACCAGCAACATTAAAATTCGCACTTTGGAGAGACGTTCTTTCACTGTTACACTGGACAGAGATGATTCCAGGACCTACAGAAATGTGCAGAGGTAAAAGAGTGTAGTCTAAGTTGTATTGTCAGTGTATTTTGCTTGGTGTCTCATCGGTGAAGGGAAAAAAAACGTGTGATGCTACATTGCTAACAACTACAACAGTACTAGTTGGTAAAAGAGAGCTGCAGTTGGTTCAGGAGCTAATTAGTTTCCACGCAGTCTAAACTGATCTCCATGTTAAACATGTTTTTGTTTTAGCATCGAGGTCTCGCCCTGTGTGGATCCAGGATACTCTGTCCAGAAAACAATGAGGTCCAAATACAAGTTGGAAGAGGATAAAGATGCTGGACTGAGCAAGTACATGAACAAAGGACTTCCTCTGCCAATTAATACATTTGCTGGCATCATCAACTGATGTGATGAAGTGACCCCACAGAGACACTTTTGGTAGTTTTGGCAGTGGCAATGACCTTTCTCTCTTTTAAACATCTAATCCAACAAATGAATAGAAATCACCTCCGAGTCATGATGAGCTGCTTCCGAAACTAGAGTTTCACTCCGTCAATCTGAAATGACTGGCACATTGACTGGCAGTGTCAACTTTTGCAGTTAATGAAATAACCTGTAGGCTGCTTTTTATAGTCACAGGACAACATTTTTTACTGCAGGTTATGATTAAACCTGACGGTGTTCATTCCTTTTGAATATCCTGCTGTGCCAGCTGGAATAATTCCAGAGTACAATGTTGTCTCTTACAGTGGAGAGATCAGCAACAAGCAAAAGCACGTAGCTGATGAGTAGTTGGATCAACAATCATGTGGCATAATAAAAACTCGTCAATCTGGAAATTTTGCTTCAAAAAGCTATCACTTAGTGGAGCAGATTTGATTTTGTAACAGTTGCTCTACTTCATAGACACTACCGTTTACTGCTTCTTTGACACACATACACAAACACACACAGTATACACACAAGAATGCTGACAGACATGACCTGTCACCTACTGAAATATTCAAATAACTGAAAAGCTGGTACGATGACAGCTGTCGCTCCCTCTTGCCTTTGTCCTGACACAATCTTTCAAATACCTTTTTATTCATATACGTGTTACACAATGTAAGCTGTTAATAGGGTGCTGTTGTTTACTGTAGTTTTTGGTTTAGTGTTTGGGAACTTTTTAGAATTCTAGACTCACACTGTAAAAACTAAAACAATGTGCAATGTCAGATATTACTACAAAAAAAAACAGCACGCGCAGCTACTGTCTACCAAACAGAAGTGACAGATTACAGTTTGCCTGCCTTGTAATGTATGTGACAAACAGCTAAACAGTGGTCAGTAAATGTCTCCAGTCTACTGAAGTGTGAAAATTACCCCCAAACCCAATCCACGTACTGCACTGTGTTAGATGAAGTAGATAAGTTGCACTAAAACTGCATAATTGTTGGTCAATTTATTTTAGGAAAAACTTCCTAAAATGTGTGTGAGGTGTACAACATGTTACTATATAATTGTAATTACTGTATATGTCATAATTGTAGAAACATCCGTGTTACAAACAGTCATCATATGATATGCTCTGAGTTCTAGATGTATGGATGTTTGAGATCTGACGCAATCATCGCTTCAGATGTTGATGCAAAAAGGTTGTGTGGCTATAGGTATGAGTCTGGGAGGCAAAGGTCTCAAACTCAGGAAATGGAAATGATGCGTTACTAGGTATGTGGCAAAAAAAAAAATCAAGTGTGTGTATGTGTGTCAAATAGCATTGCAGGGTAAAATCACAAGTTTGAAAATCATGATATATTTTGCACATTATTTTCTTATATATCATATATTAAGTATGGTTCCAAATGTAATTGTGTAAATAACTGCGATTGTGTAAAATAAATTTAGTTTTTTTTAACTTGGAGTCTTGGATTCTTATAACAACCACGGGGGGATTTACAGTGTTATGTGCATAGATTGTTGGTCAAAGACGGCCAGATTTAATTCAAGGGATTATACAAAAAGTTTGCATTAACTGTTTAGAAATTACAGTCATTTTTATAAACAGACCCCTATTTTCAGATGTTCAAAATTAATCGACAAGCAGTTTCATGGCCACCTGAGACGTCTTCCCTTGCTTTATTGTGAAGCAGTCACTCAAAAAATGCTTTTCACCGTAATTTTAAATATCAGTTCCAAAGAGAACCTTTGAGAAAGCGAAGAGTGTCGTCACTAAAGCTGAAAAAAAAATTTTTTTAAAATAAAGACACGGTTAAAATTTTAGGAGTGGTCACACCCACGACTTGAAAAAATAAATGCAATGGCCAGCTCAGCAACACCAAACAGCCTGAAAGACCACAAAAGGCAGCTGAAATGATGAATTATTTCCATGGTTAAGAAAAAAGACTTCATAACATCTAAAAAAAAGTCAAGACGAGGAGAAGGTAGGTGTATCATCATCATCATCATTACAGTCAAGAGACGCCTTCATTCACAAATGAATGCCTTCATGGAAATAAACAACAGGGTTCACAACAAGGTGAAAACCACTAATCATACCCAAGAACAGGAAGACCAAATAAGAATTTAGCAGAAGACATAACGTAAGCATAACATACTCTCTGTTAGGTTATGGGCTTGTATACTTGTCAGTGGAGTTTCTCAAGGCAGTGAAATGAGAAATTCTTCAGTTGTAAAGTCAGTCACCTGATGTCAGCCAACACAGGACACTTACTGAAGACAAAACCGAATGCAGAGTGAGCCACAAACAAGCATCAACTGCAGGTGGATGCTGCAGAGAATCTGAAGGGAGGTAGCAGTCATTGATTCCAACTGATTTTTACCCCCAGGAAATAAATAAAGAAATAAAAATGATCCATGCACTTGAAAGTGTGTTTGCTTGTCCAATTAATTCTGAGCCTCTGAAAATGGAGAACTATTTATGGAAACTATTGTAATTCCTAAAACATTTAATTTAATCTAAAAGTCTGGGCTTCAATCACATATTGATTGTTTCAATGATAAACCCACTGTGATGGTGTGCAAAGGCAGACAAATTGTGGCTCCAACTGTAATTGAAACCATGTGCCACCAGATGCCGCTATTTATTTGCCATTAAATCCGCGTTTGCGTTGACCAGGTAGTAACACTAGCAGGCTGCAAACGCGCACACGCACACACGCGCACACCGTCACCTGTCGGAGCGGGTGGAGATCACTGGAGCATCTCGCTGTCTCTGCCTCAGCAGGTTGTTGACTGACTGGCGATGACTTAATGAAGCACAACAACTGCGAGACCCTCCCCTGTAGCTGTCTTTGCTGTTCCCCAGCCTCTGCGATTGGAAGCACAGAGAATAGAGGAGCAGCTGTTGGACCGATGGATAAGAAGCATCAGTACGGTTCACTGGAGCGCACTGAATGGAGCAGAGACACCCACAAAGCAGGTTATCTAGTAAACAATTGCTGGTTTATAATTACTTTTCGATAATGTCAGTCACGTTTAAATGACGTCTTAAGTATGTGTATGTGTTTTTAGTTCGCTGCAGTATTACTAAATTCTGTGCATTCTGGTTTTAGTGTGAAATGTTCTCATTAGCATTGCATTGCTACAAATAGTGTCTCCTGTCTTAACTGTTTGGTGAACTTGTAGTGACCTCATTAGCTTTGTACACACACAAAAAAGGAAAAAAAAAACATTTTAATGTAATAATTTAATGTATCGAGCATAATAAAAAACAACAGTAGCAGTAGGCCTCCAACAAACAGCATTGTCTTTGAATATATTTATATCGTTTTGCGCTTATTAGTATACGTTCCTCGTTTGACAAACATGCATTATGTAAAGTTTATTTCTTGTGTTTATACAGCTATGTAATCTAAATATATGGGGAAATTTGTAAAACACACAATAATAGGCCTTAACAATTAATTGGGAGCGTTTTCAGCACTGATAGATCAGATCAATGTATTTATTCAGTAGCAGAACAAGCTGCAGCTCAGAAAATGTCAAGAATCCACAGGTGTCTATTGAGTGGCAGTGTGTGTCTGTGTGTGTGTGTGTGTGTGTGTATGTGTGTGTGTGCCTGTTTGTTTCCTTGCTTGATTAAAAGTAAGGTGAGGTTACTTAGAGACCAGCTATTCAAATAAGGAATAATAGCCCACATGTGGGTCTTGGCAGGACGCTGGCATCATCTATTAGTAACTAAAAAGATAACTCATTTACGCCTCTTTATGACATTAATTCAATTAGACAGATTACATTTTCTCAACAAAATGCCCAGTGCCTTGATTTGTCTGAATAACAGTCTAGTACTCAAATAATGAATGAAAAAAAAGGCAAGTGAAAATTTATTTTCAAGGAAAGTGACTTTAACTGTTAATTATCAGCATTTCTGTTTTTTTTTATTGTAATGTCTTTTTTTATTGTAGACTCTCTGTTAAGCCCTCTATGTTTTTCCTCTACACTAAATGATTTTCCCACCTCTCTCTCCTCTGTGTTTGCCTTGGGGTCTCTAATCAGGCTGATCTGTCTGTCAGTATGATGGTTTGCCTCATTAGGCATAGAACGTATCAGGGCAGTGTAAGAGAGAAAGTTGGAGTCAAAGAAAAGAGTAAAACTGAGCTCATAATTTAATTCACATCTTTAGGGGTTTGGATGAAAAGAAGGGCAGGGCAGAGTAGGAGAGATACAGAGTGAGGCGAAGCAAAGGCAGATGAGAAACACTAACAGTGAGAGTGAGAGAACGGAGAGAAGGTGTAAAGGAAGTCTAGTGATGAGTCATAACTGCTCAGTGGCAGAATTACTTGTCTTAGAGAGCCTTTGCAGCAGAGCATATTGTGTCTAATGATATAATTCAAAGTGCATTTGACTTGTTAACTACCCATGTAATAATAGATCTGACCCCAGGATACAATACAGTGTTAAAAACAGATGGGAAAATCCCTGTTCATAGTGACAGAAATATTTCCATGGTTGAGAAAAAAAACTTCACAACATTTAACCAAGTCAAGAGGTGGACGTACCATTGTAAAGGCCCACAATCACAAATGGAAATACAGAGGGTTTACAACGAGGTGCACACCACTGCTTATATATGAGAACAGGAAGACCAAATTAGGTTTTGTCAGGAAAAAATGTAAAAGACACTGTGCAGTTCTGAAAAGAAGTCATTTTTTACACTATAATGATGTAAAGAGAAAAGTATGCAGAAGCAGAAAAACATCTTTGATCCAAAGTATACCACATCATCTGTCAAACATGGTGGAGGCAGTGTTATGGCATGGGCTTGTAACGCCAGTGGGACCAGGTTACGAGTGTTTTTTTGATGATGTGACTCCTGACAGAAGTAACGGGATGATTTCTGAAGTGTACAGGGTTATACTCTCTGCTCAGATTTGGCCAAATGCTGCTAAACTAATTGGACACACTTCACAGTGCAAATAGATAATGAGCCAAAGCACACTACAAAAGCAACCCAAGAGTTTTTCACGACACATTATAGTGTTTAACCCAGATAGGAAAATCCATAATCGTGTTTAAAAAGAAGCTTCAGCGAGTTTTTGAGTAGACATACATGTAGTGAATTGTGTATAATATTTATCTTCATACATCACTACATCAACAGTAAATATACACTAAAAATGATCAAATAAAGTAAATAAGGCTGTGTTAATACAAGTCAGAGTGCCCTGTTCAAATAGAACTGAAAGAGAGTGAGAATAAATAGGTTTTAAACAGTGTTTTAAAATGACTGAGAGACTGGGAAGCTCTCAAGGTAGGAGTGTAGATTTCTGAAAGTTCAGCAGAGTAGTGAACGTTAAAACATTGCATTTCATTTATGTAAAACCCAGGTGGCCAGCTGATCAAATACTGTGCTGTGTCTTGTAAGTGACTATTTTCTTTTTCTTTCACTTGCCTCTATGCCATAATAACACACTTTTTAATCCCCATATCTAAACCTTACATATCACATCTAAGAACCAAAACTGAACACTTATCTACACCTAACTGAAACCTAAACCCCCAAAACTAAGTGTGAAGTCCTCCGATCATGCCACAATAAAGCTTTATGGCCTCGCTAAATGTTTGGAAAAATGCACACACTGCTGTGACCATGTCAAAAAAATGAAAAAACAGGTTGAGCACTTAACATAAGTGTGCTCCATTTTTTTTTACAATTCAGTGTCACCTTTTTACTGGAGACATTTCATGTCTGTAATTTTGATAACAAGAAGAGCACAGTTGGCACAGCAGTTAAAGAGACTGAAACAGATTGCTTCAGTTAAACACTGATTTCCCTGCGCTTCAAGTGTTAGCTATAAGCTGAGCTAATTGCCTCCTGGCTCCAGCTCCATAGACAGTCATTAGAGTAGTTCTTATTCTCTATAGTTGGTAAAAAAGTGAGAAAGCACACTGGCTCAAAGGTCAAAATGCTTTTTTTGAAATCTGATGACACAAATTTCTAGTTTTTACAGTTTTAAAGTAAGACAGTAGAACCAAATTGCTGAGAAATAATGATTATATGGAAACACAAAAGACCAGAGGCATGGGGAACCAATTATCACCTTGTCTTATTTTTTTGCTCATGGAAAGCTTCCCATTTCTATTGTCAGCTAGAAGTAATATTTTAAGATTAAGGTTATACACTGTTTTATAAAAATCTTTATACCTTTTTTGGGAGGGGGGGATTCCTCATTTAATTAAAGTATTAAAAAGACATGTAACGTTGATGTCTTTCAAATAAATATTCCCATTAACAGTTTATGTTCATGTCAGTCAATGTTCTCTGTTCTAAAGCGTCAGGGTTGTGTTGATGTTATGCTGATGTCACACATATGTCTCTTATGCAGCAAAAAAACCCCAAGCTAATCTTTCATAGCAATGTGAGTCCATGTAAACCTGCAGTTATCATGAAGTATGGTTAATGCTTTTTACCCTGAAGTCACCCTGGAGTTTGAATTTCTATTCTGCTTTTTGTCAGGCTAGTGCAGAATAAGTGTTTTCACTGCACTTTGAACCTAGACAGCTCTGCTCCACCCCAGGGCTAATTGAGGCTTGAATAGAGTTTCCATAATAAAGCTCCACTGAGTAATGGTGTGTATATAGAAAGACTTTAATGACCTCAGGAGGAAACAGGGACAGACTGTCAGAAGTGGTATCTCCCTGGCTGTGTTCCTCTCAGCCCATAATGTAAGGCTGCTCTCTGCAGGGAAGTGACAGGTGTCCAGCACCGCTACACTGATAAAAGGAACAACTCAAGACAAGAGGTGACCTGTTTCAGTTATAAAGTCACAGTAGCTGTCATTGTCGGACTTCAGCCATCTACTTTTAAAAAGGTCAGCTTAGATTTGTATTAAGTTTTTGCCTGTGTTTTCTGATCTACATGGCTAAAATAAATGTTTTGATAGAAATTTGTTGCAGTTTAATGTTTGAATTAGCAGCTGCTTATTGGTTGAGTTCAGTGAAGCTGCTTCTGCTGCTCACAGTGTACAGCAGCTGCTCTCAATGAAGTACTTTGTCTTTTTGTACCACACAAAATTTTCTGGATGCTTTGGGACAGATTGTGTCTATTTTCAGCAAGTTTTGCAAATTTTTATTGTGGGTTAATGTTTTAACAATTGATTTCTTATGATAAATCTAGAGCCTGACAGATGTCAGGTTATTTAGACCGATACCTGTACTGATATTTGGTGATTTAACAAGCTGATATGTCGGCCAATTACTTCTTATTTCTTTCAGACACATGAAATCCAACATTTATTATGTTAGTTATAAGATAACCTTTATTAGTCCCACACGTGGGAAATTTGTTTTATTACAGCAAAAAGTGGATAGTGCAAAGATACATAGCAAAAATTAGAAAAACACTGGAATAGGATAAGAGTAAGAATAAGATACTGAATATGACTCCTTGCTAAGATATTATAACAGTGCAATTCAAAAATTATCTTGTTTTATTGTCACAACAAGTGCCTCTTTAAGCTCTGCGACTTTACTCAGACCAGCTGGTTGTTATGTTTACATTTCCACAAGCATGGCCAACAAGGAAGTTGCAGAATGCCCTCTGGTGGGCAAACTATGCAAAATAAACACCCTTAAAATGGTTCAAGTGTTTTTCTTCACAGCCGTGCTTTATTTATTTATTTTTTATTTATCAACCATTAGGCTTTTGTTGGACGTCATCAAGGATCTCTGTGTTACAAATGACTGTTTGACTGTTTAACTGTTTAAATGCAAATGTCGATGTGCACATACCACAAATTCAGCATGTTGTAAAAATAATTTGTGAATTGTTTCATTGTTCCTATTGGCGTTCATTGTAAGTTATTTTGCGGCCAGTAGTTAATTATTAAATGTCTTTTAAGCACGCAAAACAAGAATATCACATAGTCACATACCTACAGATGGTAAATTTTATTTATGAACAGCACATGTGGAAATTATAAAAAAAAGGCAACTGCAAAATTTAAAAAAAATGTGAAATATTACTAATAAACGTTAAATATAACAACATGGAATAGAATGTATATTTTTTCTCTTGATGCATAGTGACACACAGTTAGAGACTTAATGAAGTCTCTGTACAGCACAACATAGCAGTGTAAACAAAACTGCAGTGGAAGGGGTTGACAGCTTTACTGCCTTACTTCCTGGCCTAACGCATCATGCAATTAAAGTGTTTGTGTGTATGCACAGTTATGTGTGTGTGGGGGCGACAGCCATGCAAGTTGTGCCAGCTGCTGACACATGGTAATTTGGCTGTGACACTCTGCTCTTCTGCTCATCTAGCAGCAGTTTCTGCTGCAGCTGTTTATACAGTTTAAAATGCAAATTCATATGCAGTTATGGTTCTGAAATGCCACAGTAGATCATCTTCAAAAGTGTGCACACACATCACCAATCTGTGTGTGGCATGTTTTAACCTACTGAAGAGTCGATAATCTAAATGCATTGTTAGGAATGTTGTGTTTTTTTCCAGCGTGTGGTCTTTTGTCCAACGTTCAGAAAGACTAAGTCTCTCGCTGTCTCTCTTTCAGAGGACGACGTGGTGTCCATGGCAGACTCCACCATCACCGTGGATGACATCGAGGGGGAGCTCTTTAAGATTGAGAGGATCAGGGATGTCCTGGTTAGGAGAGAGTCAGAGCTCAGATACATGTGAGGACTTAAAAACATTGTTTGCTGTGGGTGTGAAAATTCATTGCTTGTTAGATTTTAGTTGAGCTGACAGATGACTTATTTTGTCAATATTATTATGCTTAAATTTGCACAACAGAAGGTAAAATTAATGCATGAAAAATTGAGATCCAACTGTGTTATTGTTAAATCTTTACCACTAGGTGTGTAAAAATGAAAAATCGGACTTTACAACTGACAAGTAGGGTCTTTTTTTAAATCTACATCTAATAGATAATTACACTGAGTATAATGGTCATTTAAGCCTATAAAAAGAGGACAATGTAAAGTTATTTATATACTCTTTGTTTTGTACATCGTGCCACAATTTGCACCGAGAGCAGTCACTAATTCAAGAATGTGCACTTTCTGTATTCTGCAAAGCAGAAAATAAGAGCATGAAGGTTGCACAGTGGTGCATGAGTGTAAATATCCATCTTGGGCTCAGCTCACATTTCAGAAGCTGCACAGCTTTGAAAATGGTCTGCCTGAGATGTGGTTAGGATTATCTTGGGCCTATTTTTGCTGATGCATAAACATTTTAAAACCAAATTTCCATGGCAATCTATCCAAACTTACCCTTCAAATCTTGCTAAAAAAATTAACTGATTGATGGAGTGGCATGAATTTACTTACTAGGATGTACTAGTATTTTAAATTAGATTTGTAGAAGTCAGTTTTGAAACTTGGATGACTGTGTACATTTTTAGTTTAGATGCTTCAAATGCACCTTAATGTTATTTGAGATCAATCTTTTGATTTTCTACTTCAGTCCTGTAGGGCAACTTGTAGATTCTATAGTAAATCTGAATAAGATAAAGGATTCAGAGTTTTTAATAAATGCAGAAATTAAACTAAACAACCTATAAAATTTGCAGTGATGCTTTCCCTATTAAGAGCAGTGTAATCATTTAGGACACGTTTCAGAAATAAAACCTCAGGCATAATTCCTCTAATTTTTTTGTCTGTAATTCCCATCAGCTACACCCCAAACTACCCCCATTACAATTTCAATGGCTCCACTGCAGCTTCCACAAAGCTGGCTAATACATGGATATTTATTCATATACTCCTCTGGAAGATAGGCAATTGCCCTGCTCAGATGGCAGGGGGAATGCGAGGAGTGACGTGTGTGGAGTAGCAAGCAAGAGTCAAGCAAATGGAAAAATGGGAGACTGAAAGACCGAAAGAGTGGATAAGGAGGACATGGAGACTAGAGTAGCAATCTGAAGCAGCTATTTTCAGGGGACCTCATGCAAACAAATACCAGGATTTTTTTTTAATTTTTTTTGTCTATTAAGTTAAGTTTCTATTCCAAATCGCCATCTCTTGGCCATTGGCCATTTTATCAGATGCTCATGTAAGGATGGTATCTGACATAACAGGTAGACAAGTGTGGCGTTGAGTCTCTTTTTCTATTGACAGCGATGAATGTGTGTAATATGTATGAATGTGTGTGTAGCCTTTTCTGAGCCTGTATGTGTGTGGTTCGTGATAAAAGTCTGTTCATAGGATATAGAGTTCATGCGATGGCCTCTTGCTTGACAAGCAAGGCACGGAGGGGCTTCCATCCCTCTTCACTATCAGTAATGATCCACTCACACTGATTCTGTGAAGGGTCATTGAAACAGAGAACGGCTATCTGGCTCAGACCTGCTTCAGGGATTTCTGCTCAGAAAAGATTGTGTCACCTCCTTTGTTAAATATAAGATCAATAACAAGCTTTCTCTGTTTGAATTTCATTTTTTTTCCTATTCAAGAGTGAAGCAAGAATTTACTCTTGAATACGGTCGTCCATCCCCATAAATCTACTTTTAAGGGTCATCCACAGCGTCTCACAGCGGTTGAGGCCAGACGATAATGATGACCACATTATATTTCTCTTTGCCATTTTATTGACATGGCAACCAGGGATTCAGTAGTGTTTCGTGTATGGTGAAGATGTTGTTTGTCTTTTGTTCAGCAGGCACAGTTCTTTTTATTTTTTACCATGACAGAAAACGGTTGCTTAAGAAGTCCATGTCTTGATGAGGTCATTATCTCATTTCCCAGTGAGATGGTAAGTACAGACAATGCCTCCTTCTTGCTGATGGTAATGATGGTAATGGCCTTGCTGAACATCATGAACATTCAGGGGCAGGATGAAGGTTTATGCACAAACTCTGGAGAGGCTGGAGGATTTTGCACTGAGTGCTTGCTTTTACTCCAGAGACACTATCAGTTTCAAGTACCTGTTTGCTGCTAAATGATGATGTAAAGTCCCATTAGTAGGCCTTTCTCTGACTGAATTAATCAATTCTCTGAGTCACTAGTCTTTATCCCAGGCTACATGAGAACTGTATTTGTGTAACGAGCTCTTTAAGTGGGTTTGTCTTTAAATAATATAACCCTAACCATTATACCCTGGCAAACTACTGACCATGAATTCTGTTTAACAATGTATATGGATGAAGCAATATGTATGTGAAAAAAACAAGAAAAAGGCTTTAGTAAAAAACAAAATATGTTACTGACATTAATTGCAAAGTAATGTTGGAACATGTAGCGTAAAAAGTGCTCTGATTTTCATCATCTGCAGTGCTTACATAAGTGCTCTTTTTCTGTTTATGTGTGCATGTGTTTCTTTTACGCCATCATGCCTGAACAGGATGGATGACATTCAGCTGTGCAAAGAGATTACTCGTCTGAAGAAGGAGCTTCACAAATTAGTGTCCATACCAGGTAGAAGTCCTTTGGGTGTTCATGATTGCTGCTATTGGACCAAAACAAACAAACACACAAACAAAATCATTATGACATATTGGGAATAGGTTTATTCACTCTGTTGCCAAGAACAGGATGAGTAGATCAATTCCACTCCCACACATTTGGAGCTGAAGCCAGCAAGTGCTTAGCTATGTTAGCATAAAGAGCCAGGGCAAAACAGCTGGACAGGAAATTTCTAATATTCATGCCTTATCTAAAAGTTTGATTATGGCTTAGCATAAACAAATGGAAGTAAACAACAGGGATGCAAAAATAATTATGGACATCTTATCCTACTCTCCAAACCTGCTCTGCAGTGCAGTTCTTTTATTAACAGATGAAGCAAACAATTTACAATAAATAACTTAGCCACTGATGGTTGATCAAGAACTCAACTAAGGTTAGGTGCATTGTTTTAAAGATCTTGATAAAGTGTTTCCTTTGCTTCTGGTCTTTATACTGACTTGCTTTTTCCATAGGTTTCATTTTAACTCTTAACTATAAATGATTGAAGTCAACTGAAGGATCAATCAAAATTTTTGCATGTGCGTTATTATAGATAGCTGTTCATTCATCTGCGTGCACATACAAATACATATTACTGAAAGTAGCTAATGTGGGACATAGTCCTGATGTCGTCTTCTTTCGTGCTCTTCCAGATAATGACAAGTCCAATGATGACCGGCAGAAGGAGGAAGAGCTGCTACAGCAGATCCAAAAGCTGGTAGAGACCAGAGATTTCCTCGTGGATGATGTTGAATTTGAACGTCTCAGGTGTGCTTTCATCTCAATGATTTACAGATGGCCTAGACTGGAGTTCTTTGTTCACCTCCACACATGAAATCTGAGTGAATCATTAAAAATGCAGTCCTAATGCATATGCAGATCACATGGAAGTACATGTAGGGAAAAAAGCTTGATATGTTTTTTTTTTTCATCTTTCATCCCTTCTTAAAATCTTTATAATGACTGATAAGCCACAGATTCGCACCTCCTCAGTAGTCACTAATGCTGATAAATGTTTCTCTCAGTTCAGCACCCAAAATATGCATGTCTCCACAAAGGAGTTCTTTTGCTCCCCGTGAAAAAAGTTGAATGTTTCCTCGGGCGCGTTGCTGTGCGAGAGGGTCCCACAGAGCGCACAGCAGAGAGCCATTTCAATTAAAGATGTGTCAGGGTGCATCAATGAGCTCTGCAAGGGGAGCGCGTGCTGATTTAAAAAAAAAGAAAGAAAGAAAGAAAGAAAGAAAGAAAGAAATAGGTTTAATGAGCCAACTGATGTGGAAATGACACATAGTGCAGCATCATTGTTTATTAGTTTAAAGCAGGCTTACCATAGGTCAAGTGTGTAGTAGGTGCTTTAAGGACAAATGCACCTAAACTGTTCATGTTGTTTTTGAGATCTACTGTAATCAACTTCCAGTTTGTCCATTTTGCAGCAATAGAAAATAAATGCATCTTAAAATGTTGACCCAGATGCTTTGCTGTGAGGATGAATTTGCTACCAGAGTAGCATATTCATCCTCACAGGTTCAAACATTTCACATTTAATTTGCATAGCTTGAAATCTAACGTTGCCTGCGAGTGGACAACCACGTGTAGAATAATAAGCATGTTTTCTAGGTTTGATCTCAGAGTGTATAAAACACTGTTAGTTTGTCTGAGCAGCGCTTTCTGCTGGCAGCTGACGGCATGCTGTGAAATAGCTGCAGGGCTGCTGGGAAGGTGAGAGCCACGAAGAAGGAGAACGGCAGTGTGTTAATGGGTGCAGAGAGGAGAGGATGCATGTGACAGCGCCCAAGGCCACGTTGTCCATGCTCATAAATATAAAGCTCTCTCTTCTGTTATTTTACTTTACTTTTATAAAATCAGGACTATTTATCACAGGAGAAATCTTTCTGTGATCTTTACCCGAGAGTTTTTATCTTTAAGACACATTAAAATTTTTTCAACTGAATATAATTCATTAGATATCACTTTAAAATACATATGATATATATCCATATACAATAAACACTGCAAGTATCCAAGTTATATACACTTATTTGCATCGGGGGCTGTATTCAAATAACACAAAATGAGACTGCGACATTCACTAATACGCACTAAGCATATAGAAACCTTTGCCAGGAAATCTTAACTGCCAGAGGTGCATTAGCTCGCTTATCTAGTGGGTGTCTGGGGAGGATGTTTCATCTCTCTGCTTTAGTAAAAACCAGCCTTCTTGATTTTTAAGGATGCTTTGGATAATGAAAGAATACCTGTGGAAAAGATTTTCTTTTTAATATTCCTGGAACAGGGGAAATTTAGGTCATAACAGCTTTGTCATTTTTTAGTGTTTTACTTTGTAATTGTAGTAATTACATATGTATTCATTTTTACAGGGAGAAAGAAGAAGATAAAGAAATGGCAGATTTTCTGAAGTCCAAATTGCCAAGAAATCTGAAAAAGACAGGTATTCAGTCATGAAAGCTGAAATGTTGTCCTGTTGTGAAAGTATCCACTCATAACTACATAAATACGACTGATAAAATGGAAAATGGGTGTGCTGAGACTGTGCTTTAGACCTGACTGAAAAATGTATGTATTTATGTTCCCAAAAAATGGATTCTGTTCATCTGGATGCAGCGTTTTTCAGTGGGAGAAATGTTTCATCACTCATCCAAATGACTTCTTCAGTCTTAGCTAGTTGGGGAAACCTGCATTCTGCTGTCACTTGGGTTTCGCTTCTTCCAGATGAACAGAATCAGTTTCTGGGGAATTTCCTTAGTTGGATGATTAAGCATGCATCAGGACATGCACTTATGGTCTTTGCCATAAAGGCATTAATTATCAGAACTTATTTATCCAGTGTACAGTATACAGTGAGGGATCTTGCTGTGTATGTATGTGTGCACACAGATGTAGATGTCTTTTGCAATACATAAATACAACACAGTTCATTGTACCGTGTTACAGGTGTGCCAACCAGAAGGGCACCCGCCAGGGCTCAGCAGACGTCTTCGCCCTTCACCAAGACAGGACTCACCCTCCTGAAAGAGTGCTGTGGCTTTACGTGCTCCATCATGTAGACTAAAGCCAAATTACAGCGCTCCCCTGCAGTGCTCTTCCACAGGACTGCTTTCTCCACTTTTAGCTCCAAGAAGGACTTTAAAGCATGGGTCGAGCAATGACAGTGTAGTGAGCTATCCATCCCAGGAATTCAGGAAGCAACTTCATCTATATTTATTTTATTATTAATTTATTAGCTGTGTCTTGGCTTTGCAGGTCAACCCAGTGTATTTGTATCTATTTGTCATTTTCACATAGGGTTTGAAGGGCAGAAACCTCATAACCCTGGTCATTGTAAGTAAGTTAGCACGTTCTCTTAAAGTAAAAGTGAAAAAAAAAACTACTATAGCCCACAGGTTTATATCAGGATGCTTCACTGAACTATGATTATTGTCATCTCCTCAATATGTGTGCATGAGTCAGCAGGATTCTAGACACCGCTATAATGTTATTTGCATTATGAACACTACAATAATGAATCTGGCATTAATCGGGAGCTCTGTCAGGATGAAGTTGCCTGTGATCTGACTCTAAATCCAAATAGGTATGACCTTTTGAATAGTGGTGGTTTGTGAAGGAAGAGTTAGTCATCTATCTCTCTCTATTATTCTTAAATGATTGGTAAGCTAACCAGGCTCAAGGAGGGTGGCTTTTGGCAAGACAGGTTTGGGTAAAAGGAAAGCGCATATTGGTGTTTTAGATTTTGACAAAAATGACTAAACCTAGCCCTTAAAAAAATCTGTTAAGTTTTCAACAGATTTACAGTGACATCTAACAAGTTGACATCGATGATAGCAGTGTCAAGACACAAAGCCGTACATATGGCACTGTATTCTCAGGACGTGGGGTCTTGTAGATAAAGGTCTTTAGTGCACAATAAGTCATATATACAGGACATGGAGTTCATGGATGTAGTGACCAATTAAGCTATCTTGCATCTCTTTGTGTTGCAAAGAGGAGTTGTCGCCATGGAAACCTTGTTTAACCCACATCTTTCGAATGGAACAGTGAGGAAAGTTGGACGGATCAGAGAGATGAGACTTCAAAAGTGTAACACATCCGAAGGCAATTGCTATCATGAAAGGCGGGCAGAGAACAAAATAATATTACTATTGCCACTTCCATTATTTTTTTCAATGTTCTGGATTACCAAAGCATCTGAAACTCTCCCGCACTCTTTCGGATCATCTACAAAACAGAGATTAAGTAAACACAAGATTGTTTTACTCAGCTGAAATGTAGATATGCTGAGGATACATGTCTCTAAAGTAGATTCTGTTTGAGACCACTAAATCTATCTAATTGGTTTAAATGATGTCTCTTCGGCACGCTTTCAGTTCTTTTCTAGACTTTTAAATGGATACAGCTGGCTCTTCACTTGAGTGATTGGGTCTTTTGATCAGTCTCAGCACTGTCACAGAGCCTCGGGGTCATGTATCACTCAGCAACCGCGACTGATGGCGTCACGAAAGTCCAGAAAGGATTCAATGTATGCTGGTAATATTGAAATACTGTCTCTAACAGCCAAATTAAAATATGATGTAGCAAGTAAACTTAGCCATAATATGGGTTTGTGCAAGTTTTTTGAGAAGACAGTATACTCTGATGAAGGCTTCATTTTCTCTTTCTCCAAGATATGAAGTGAAATGATGATGTGAACCATTTCCTAGAACAAAAGCTTTTAGTTAGTAAAGGTAGGCCAATTTACAAATTCACATGGAAAGAAATCATCATACCACCTTTCTTTTCATGCAGATATTGCCTTTTATGTTGGTTCCTATGACTGAGCTGCACAGTGATAAATAAAGCTTTCTGCTCTGCAAAGACCTTCATTTCTTCTGTGTTGAGACTTTGAGTATGTGTCATGTTTATTCTATTTCAATTTTCACATTTAGACATAAAAGCAGCCCACCAACTGAAAATGAATGCTACATGCCCAGACTGGGTATCCAAGAATTTTCTGTGAAGAATTCTTGGAAGAGACCACATCACTTCTTGAGTCAGGCAGAGTGTCACAGGAAAGGGTGCCACAGAGAGAAAATGATCTAAGAAGCAAGGTTGAAGTGGCTGAAAGCAGAGGAGCTGAAGAAGAAGGGAGAAAGGCAGTGGGAGGGCACAGAGTTAGAGAGAGGTCTCATCTTTGGTGTTAGTCATCTATAGTGGAAGCACTGTGACTTCTCACAAGGGCAGCTCTCAGTGCACACCACCTGAAAAGGGCCGGCCTGCCATTAAAATGTCATAATCACATAGGCCTTGGGCACAGATACTGTGTGTATGAAGAGATGGCGCGTGTCTGTTTGTAAGGGAGAATTACAGAGAATGATTGAATGTTTGTGTGGAGTGATATAAATATTCTTGCTTCTGTGCCTCGGCATAATGAGCACTATATAGTAGCTGTCATTGTTCAGTTGCAGCAACAATACTAAACTATAATAGCATATTCATTTCATTTATTAGGGTGTGCTAGATAACAAACTTTGCTGGATTCAGAGGAACAAAAGATGGCTAGCATTGGATTTTAAGTTTTCCGAACTGAATTTGATGCCTAAGCAGAGGTGACAGAAACCAATTGGTTGCTCAGTTCAAATCAATTTGAACTTTTAAGCGCCAGTTCACAACCTCAAGTGGCTTAATATTTTAAGGTAAAGGCCCGACAATACAGTGAAAACTCCAGCAACCTGACGGGTCCCTATGAGCAAGCACTTGGGAACAGTGGAAAAGAAGAACTCTCTTTTAATAGGAAGAGAAATCTGGAAGAACTAGGTTCAGAGAAGGGCAGCCATCTGCCAAGATGTAAGGGAAAGAAGAAATACAGAGTGTTGAGAGACAGGGCCAAGGACACTCCATGGCAGCAGTTGTTCTAGTGGTTAGAAAGGCTTCTTTCATAACTGGGTGTAATTGTAAGAAGACGTACGACAGAAAAACATCTGCTGAATTGTCCTTAAAGAGAACACCTGCTGAATCTAAATGTGTACATTCAGCCCTTGAACATTAGAGTGTCAAGCAGCCTGACAGTGACTGAAGTGTTCAGTAATGCATGTGACTTTGCAAGGACGTAGATGAGTAGCACTGAATAAAAAGGGCAAATAGGAAATGAAACCCACTTGCTGCCATGGATACCACAATTTCTCTCTCTTCCTCTCTCTCTCTGTCTCTTGTTCACACACACACACACACACACACACACACGCACACACAAAGAAACCTCTGCATACAATTACAAATACCACTTATACTGTTTTAGATTTATTTCTTACTTACACACCAGATGAGAAAAGTAGAACGTGTCCGTCTCATTTCTACTGGTAGCACCAGGCATATTTTCCATCATTCTATGAGGCTTGTTTGTTACAAAATGCTTAAAAACACAAATAGCTAAAACTGAACAAAACACTCTCACACACACACGCACACATACACAATAATACCATGGGGAAAAGGGAGAATGGGTGAAAGGCAGAAGCATGGTCATTAAATGGAGCAAGAAAAGTTGCGAGGAGGCATTTTAGAAAGCTGTCAGATTGGTGCTAAAAGGAAAAACTCCTCATGTTGTTCTTGTGGTGGTCACTTTTCCCTGAAACACTTACTGGAAAAGTTCTTTGATCCCAGCATGACCAGCACTGTGTGTCCTGGCTAATTAACAGTCCACTGACATCTGAGCACCAAGGATGCCAGCTGCTGGCACACAGGCTGCTACAGCCTGACTGTTTCATATTCTTTTATGTGCATAACCATGGCGATGGTTTGTACTGTATAAACACAGGTTATGTGCAGTTGGTGATAACATTATTCATTTTTCTCTGTTAGTCAGTGTCTGTTAGATTGCGTATTGTTTCCAGCTACTAATGTATTGTTTCCAGTTCATATTACCTGTTATCTCCTTTCAGTCAGGGAATGGGCCGATAAGTCAGAGGTAATGACAGCATTTGCAGTGTTAGCGCCTTTACTTGGAAGGCTGCCATGTTTAATTAACTCTCTCCAAAATTAACTAATATGGGAAACTGATTTCCTGTCGTTTATAAAAAGCAACTCTGACTCATTCCCCTAAGCCCTCCCTACACACTCCCTCTGTTTCCGTCCCCCACACCTCCTAATGTGGTTGCAAAGCACTCCCTCAACCAAATAATCAAATGATTGCAATGCAGCGGGTTGCCAGGTCTGGGTCCGTGTTTACTTGCCTGACATTATGTCAGCAGCAATGCCATGCTAGTGTGGTTTTGCTTACACAAGTAGCAATGACAGAGCGTGAGTGTGTGAGCACCTTTAGGTCTACCTGTGGTTTTTGGAAAGGGTATGCTAAATATGGCCACAAAGCTTAACTGAAGCAGTGGAGTTTCTTTACCTATATTTACTCCTTAGTTTTTCATTCATGTTTTTTTCTATTTGCATGTTAGGTATACTAAGAATTTGCAATGTTTGTTAAATGGCCTATATTTATATTTATATATAGTGTTATTTACAACCCCATAGTTTCTTACTGTAAAATATTTTACAGAAAATTAAAGCTTTACAGCATGTAGCATTTACAGCATTGTTATTATACAATAGTTTTATTTTAGGGTTCCTACTGTAATCTCCATAAAGAGCTTTCTTTGCAAAATATGACTGCCTGTCCTTGCATATACTTTAGTCTTTTTACAGCAAGGTTACTTGTATGTGAATGTATTCAACACTTTAACAGCCACATTGAAGGTTAACGCTGGCCTGATGTGATTAATCGCTGCGAGAATCTGTCATAGTGGCCTCTTGCTGTCTAAACCTCTTCTTGGTCACACAAAGACTGGAAACCACATTACAGATGCACAATACATGAGCAGTCTGCACAAAACAACCAAAATAAACACCACAAAACATTTTCATTAATGTTCAATGCAGAGCTTTTCATGAGTCTTTGTGTCCATCATAAAAATATTAAAAACAACTGGTTTGTAAAACTGACTGGAGCGGTGGTTCCCTATTTAAGAAGGAGGACTGCAGGGTGTGCTCCAACTATAGGCGGATCACACTCCTCAGCATCCCTGGGAAAGTCTATCCCAGGGTACTGGAGAGGAGAGCATATCTGTTAGTCAACCTTTGATCCAGGAGAAACAACCAGCTCTTTGTCCTCTTGAGCAGCCGTCCCTGGTTTATGTCCAAAAATATTTTCACGGACCGGCCTTTAAGGTGTTGCGGATAAATATAGTGAAAAAAAACCATTACCGGTACCAAACAAAGGAAGATTTATTCATAACACACGGGAAAAGACCCAGGTAAACCAAGTTAACGATAAAAACAAAAACCCTGAAAACCATAAATTTCACACCCAAGCCTCAACTCTTGCAGCCCGGTACTAAACGACTCACGGACCGGTACCGGTCTGTGGCCCAGGGGTTGTGGACCGCTGCTCTTGAGGACATTTGAGGGTGCCCAACCAGTCTACATGTGCTTTGTCGACTTGGAGAAGGCATTCAACCTGGTCCCTCTGGTTATCCTGTGGGGGGTGTCTGGCCAGTTGTTATGGGCCAATCAGTCCCTGTTTAACTTTAGTGAGAGCTTGGTTCATACTGCCGGCAGTAAGTTAGATTTATTTCTGGAGGGTGTTGGACTCCACCAGGGCTGCCCTGTCACTGACTCTGTTCATAGTTTTTATGGATAGAATACCTGGGCATAGCCAGTTGTTGGAGGGTCTCCACTTTGGTGGCCTCAGGATCTCATCTTTGCTTTTTGCAGATGATGTGGTTCTGTTGGCGTCATTGGGTGATGACCTCCATCTCGCACTGAAGCGGTGAAGCAGCAGGAATGAGAATTAGCACTTTCAAGTCTGAGACCATGGTTCTCAGTCAGAAAAAGGTGGAGTGCCCACTCCGAGTCAGGGACGAGTTACTGCCCCAAGTGGAGGAATTCAAGTATCTCAGTGTCTTGTTCACAAGTGAGGGGAGAGTGAAGTTGACATGGGAGGCGTTTGCAGTGATGTGGATGCAATACCGATCTGTTGTGGTAAAGAGAGAGCTGAGAATAAAAATAAAGCTGTCAATTTACCCGTCAGTCTGTGTTCTTACCCTCACATGTATTGATTGAAATAGTAAGGTCACAAAAACAGGTGGCAGAATTAGTTTTGTCGAAAAGTGGATGAACTGCTGCTCCTCCACAATGAAAGGAGCCAGCTGAGGTGGTTAAGACATCTGACTAGAATGGCTACTGGACACCTCCTAGGTGAGGTATTCCTTCCAGGAGGAGGCCCTGGGGCAGACCCAGGACTTGCAGGAGAAATTATATCTCTCGGCTCGCTTGGGAACATCTCGGTGTCCCTCCGGATTAGCTGGAGGAAGTGGCTGGATGGATAGATGGATGGTTATTTTTCTCTCTAAGGCATCAGTATTTGCATACTGTTTTTATAATTAACAATACATTACTGTACAAAATGTCATGTATTTATAGTTTGTTAGAGCATTACTAATGTGTGTGGAGTATATTACATATAGCTGTTTATTCCTGTATGTAATGCACTACTGTGTGATCAACTGTAAATTGCTATATGCACAATTTGTATGTACCGCGGTGATGGGCATTGAGGATTTTCTTTTATATATCGTTGCCCAGTTGGGGTGAGGTGTAGATTGCCGTGCCTTTAACGTGTGACACGTGGTGTTAGTTTTTAATAGATTCCCCGCAGCGCTTATCATGTCTTCCACCTACGATCGTACAATTTGATAGTTTTACATGTATTTAATAAAGTAGATCTGTTAATTGTCTTGGGTCCTATTGTTACATGTATAGAAAGATTTTGTTTTGTATTTGCATTAAACATTCCTATTGAAATGGATACCTCCTTCGGGTCACATTTAAATAATGACTTTGGAAACTAGGAGTTACTCTAAAATGTTAAGGATAACATAAGGATATAAAAGAAGCAGAAATAGAGACGCAGGAGCAAATCAGTATAGAGGGAAGGAACAAGTTTACCTCAAACTTGAAATTTGATTTGTGATTTTGGACCATATATAAAATTGACTTGAAACTTGATTCACTACATGTAACAAATGTTATATAAGCTTCATTTGACAGTTTGTAACTGTTGATACAGTACAAACAGTTTGATGGACAATGCATTGTAATGACAGTCACTAATAGCACTACAAGCATATTTTGAGTTATTACGACCTTGCCTTCAGCAGACATGAATTATTGCTGCCTAAACTATTTTTATTATAATTTTTTTTTTATAATGGAAAAAAAAATTGTGAGACAGTTGCACAAGCATTTTTGCAAGAATTAGAATTAGTCTGTTATTAATAATAGAGGCAGCCAATACAACCTTCGGCCGGCTATGATTAATACCCCTTGTCAATATCTCATGGCTGATAAATATCATCTATTTTGAGTGCTTGGCACTCTCTGGAGCCATATGCTGTTACTACGTTCTGATAAATCAGTAGCAGAAGTCATCTATACGCGTACTTCAGCATTCGACCTGCTGTCCTCTGGCTTCATCTTGTGGTCAAACAGAGTAAGTGCAACTAAAGAAGAAGAGCGGTACCACATTGTGATTCTCTGCCAAGTTGAGTTACACGTCAGTAGGGAACCGGTACTGGTGAGTGGACGTGTACCGTGCACGTCAGGCGGTTCCCGGATGCACCAAACAGAAACATGGAACGGGTAGTGGTGGAAGTGCCGATCAACAACGGTGAGATTCATTCCACCTCCACGTCTAACGCGCCTTTCAGCCACTTAAATAACATCTCCTAAACAGCATTTGCTGCTGCTCTCGATTAGTGCAGAGATGCTCCTCCTCCTCTTACGCATTTGGTTCGGCATTAAATTTGCTGTAGCCACAGTGGCGCTATCAGTGCTTTACAGGTTGTCTCGCTTCTCTGATTAATCTGTCGTAGCTGCAGGCTACTGTCAGCTTGTACACAGTGTGAGACAGTGTAGTCACAGAGTTGCTGTCATCTGTCAAATCGCAGTTCTGCAACTGGCACACTGCCTTTGCCATTTAACCTCTCTTCACCAATACAAAGGCCCAGTTTATTCTCCATCGTGGTTTGTTATGTCTTTTCCATTAACAAGCAGTAACATGCAATTGCACAATTAAACAGGTAAAAGTGAATTAAGGAAAATAATCCAAACAAATAAACAAATAGATTTTAATTCTATTTTAATCAAAACACATGCGGTTTAATATTTCGCAGGACGTCTACATCAGGAAGTGCATTTTTTTCTTTGATTTTCAAGATTACTCTAGATTTTATAGGTGTCGTGCAAATTAAGAGAATTATAATGCCACAGAGTCAAATTTATGTTTGATTTTCAAGTAGGTCAGAGGTCAAGAGGACCCTAACTAAGCCCACTGTATATGAAGAATGTCAGATCACCAATACACCTTGCTGTGTTTCAGCATGTTCTTTTCTACTATTTTGGAAAAGTTATTCTGTTCTATTGCCATCTTAAGGTTTTCCCCTCGCTTGCCCTTCCACAACCCCACGAAAGCGGCAGGTGCGGTTTTCAGCACGTCATGACATCATCCTTCTGCGAGAGGTTATTGCACAGAATCCCTTTGCCTCCAAAGAGCCAGGTTTGTCTTTTTTTTTTTAATGACTTGTGCTTGAATGCCGACAGCTGCATTTCCTGCATGATAAATGTGTGTGGTGGAAAAAAAGTTGTATTAATTTATTTTCTTCAAGTTGTTAAACGTGTCAGTATTACAAACCTCCTGTACACATTAAGATATGTGTGAACTGATTGATTTCAGGACGGATTTGGGCACGCGTGGGCGAGATTATCACTGCTGCCCTCCAAGATGAAAACTTTGAGGTGGATGCCAGGAGATGTAGGGAGAGAACCATGCTGCTGCTAGACTACTACAAGAAACAAGACTTTCCCAGCCTACGCAGGTTGGTTCAGTCAACACAATTCCAAAGCCAAGAGTAAAGAAATCTTTGCACTGTATGCACGATGTACAGTACTGGCTTTACTAGCAAGTTTTAGTATGAGCACATGTGTGTGCTTTTCCTTTACTCAGGTTTGGAACAGAGAGATTGTATGCCCAGAAGGAGGATCTGCTCCATGAAGTTTTGGAGCTGGAAGCTGAGAAGGGACTCATAGTCAGCAATGATGGCACAAAGTACCAGGTGAGTAGCATTATTATTGTGTCAGCAGAGAGAGAGAAGAGCATGTGTATGTATAGTACAATGCTAGTGTAAAAAATGCCTTTTTTAATAAGGTCTAAGTCATCATAAGTGATAACCGTAATCCCAACCCTACTGCAACCCTGTATTTTTGAGAAAGGCACTTTCTTCTGTGGAAGAAAATGTATTTTTTTTTTACAACATAGACCTCAGAGGGTTGCTTTAAAGGGGTAGATAAATCACTTAAGTTACAGTATTTCACTTTTTTTCTATACAGTTATAGATTTATCTTTTGGAAATATGGCTCACCAGATTAATGGGAATATTAGGAAAGAAAACATTTTAACATTCTCTGCAACAATCTGCCTATTTTGCTGCTCATAGTTTAGCTTATACCCAGAATTACAAGTCACAAAGGAAGGGCATCTGGCATAAAAATCTCTCAAATCAAACATCCAGGAAATAAGGAAGCAGCTAAAAATCACTACATGTAGCACAATCAAGCTCAAGTCATTTGTTGCAGCATTTTTTCCCCAAAGGATCATACTCACAATCATAAAGTAAGCAAAGACATTGAATAAAATGTATGTATTCTTTGTTGTTGAAATGATCTCTCCCTTATATTTCTTAGGATGAAGAGCGGAGAAATCGAGTCGCAGAAGAACTAACTCTACCAGAACAGGACAAACCCAACATCACAATCCCGCAAACAACCACTACAGGTGAACAGATTCAAAACACAGGGGCAAAGGATGTGTAACCATCCACACTGGTGTCACAGATGCTGTTTAATGTCTAAATCTTAGTATCATAACAGCTGGGAAAGACAGTTTACAAAGTATTGTGGTTATCGTTCATTAAATCACCATGATTTTTCAGTTAAAATTGTGATTCAAGGTAAAAACCCTTTAAAAAACTTTTTAAAAAAAATCAACTTTTTCTATTTCTGCTGTGGTAGCTTTAGGAACAGTAGCCTGAATTTTCACATAATTACAGAACAAGAAGAAGAGCATGAGGAAATGACAGAGCTGTCAGCAGCGCCCACAGCCAAGCGGCCCTGCCAGTGCTGCTGCCAGACCTACTCTGAGATTCTGAGCTTCTTGGAGAAACGCTCAGAGGCGGAGCAGCGGCTTCGAGAAGAAGAGCTCGCGTTGCGCCGAGAGGAACTGGAGATTCAGAGAAGTACGATTTTTGCCATAGTCAAGCTTCTTCAAAACTGAAGAAGCTTCTTGGATGGACTTAAAGAAGTCCAGACGCTTTTCTTTCCAAGCTCCTTAGACTACGATGACCTGGATGACTGAGAACCTTCACAGACATGTCACTAATAATACACAAGTAGCCTGTGACATTTAAATGATACTAGATGTTACTAAGGGGAGCAACATGTGCCAAGACAACATGCCCCCACACTATTAACATCACCATCCTGAGCCACTGATACAAAACAGGATGGATCCATGTTTTTTACGCCAAATTCTGGTTCTACCATCACAGAAATCAACACTTAACTGATCAGGCAACATTTTTCCAATCTTCTTTATAATTTTGTTGAGTTTCGTGAGTTTCGTGACCAAAACTGTAGTCTCAGATTCTGTAGCCAAAGGAGTGGCATCCAGCGTGGTCTTCTGCTTCTGTAGCCCATCTGCTTTAAGGTTTGATGTGTTGTGCATTCAGAGATGCTCTTCTGCATACCTTGGTTGTAATGAGTGGTTATTTGAATTACTTGACATGTTACTTGAATTACATCAGGGACGTATTTTCTTCCACCGAAAACTGCTTTCACTGGATATTTTGTATTTTGGGCCATTCTCTGTAAACCCTAGAGATGGTTGTGTTGCAAAATCCAAGGGGATTTCCTGAAGTACAGAGACCACCCTATCTGCCATGCCAGATTCAAAGCCACTTAAGTCAACCTTTTTTCCCAGACTGATGCTCATTCTGAACTTCAGCAGAACTGAAGCATCATGCTTAGGTTTTTAAGTTATTTAAAATGCAAGCGTGCATGAATAATAATAATAATGTATACTTTATTGATCCCCGTGGGGAAATTACTCCTCTGCATTTGACCCATTCACTCAGTGAAGCAGTGGGCAGCCACTAAGCAGGCGCACCGGGGAGCAGTGTGTAGGGACGGTACCTTGCTCAGGGGTACCTCAGGGTAGCCATTCAGTGGATTCGAACCCTCGACCTTCCGATCATGGGTCGACCACTCTACATCAGTAGGTAGAGTGGTCGACCCCCTGCCAAAAACAAAAAAAAAATACTACTGTCTATATTAATAAAAAGAATACTACTCAACTGAAAACAATACCCTCTAAAACTTATCTGAAAAGAATTTTATGAAGATTGTCACGCTGCCATTGTGCTGACATCCATTTTCACTTCACGTTTTCAGGTAAGATCGCTCTGGAGAGAGAACGTCTGGGAGCTGAGAGAAAAGAGAGGGAGCGGAGATTTGAGCTTGAAAGCCAAGAGAGGCAGGTCATCTTGGACCTTTTAAAAGAGAAGGTGCTGAAAGGCTGACAATGCATTTTGATGCATTTCTTTTAGTAAATTTGCAGAGGTTGGGAGTGGGAAGGGCAAAGTTATCCACTAAAAAGAGGAAGGAATGCAGTGAAACTAGAAATAAAAGATTATGAGTGCCAGATACTTGTTACCTAGACAAATGTGTGGAATTGCTTGAAAAAGTGTTGAGACATCTTATTTATGTGCACTTTCTTTTGTTTTATAGTCTTAAACTGGTAAAATTGGCTTTTCCTTATCAAAGTACACTCAATAATTTATTTTTACAGGACAAAACTGATAAAACCACCTGGCCTGTTTCCCCAGACATAGTAAAGCATAGTGCTGGTAGCATCATGTAATAGGGTCCATAAAGAACTTAAATACGAATTTAATTATGCATTTAAAATGCATTTTGGAGACTTCTAATTTGCTGAAAACAAAGCCAGATCCACCACAATTATTGGAATTAAGTTCAGAAATCCAGGTGTGCAAAGGCTCTGAATATTTTTGCACATAGATTTGCACATAGATTTCAGATAGATTCTTTTTCTCCAAAGTAAAAAAAACAAACATTTTATCACTTAGAGGAGATTTTAAATTAATGGGACAAAAAGACAATTTCATTCAATAGAAATGAGCTATAAAGCACTGAAAACTGTGCAAAGTTTGGAGACTAAAAGCAGCTGCAGAACTGACATACAGGTAATGACAGCATCTATAACAATCAGCCGGCACAAACTGCTCCACGTTAATTGTTATAGATATTAAGAGACTATGTGAATTTTATTTCTCGTGACAGTCTGAATTAGGTTTTTATAGCACTGCAGTAGCTGAAATTAAGTAATGGAAAGGATAAATAGGCGTGGTGTGGCATCTTAGGTGTGGTGATCCATTGAGCCAGAACTGGCAGACAGGATCATTGTGTATGTTCTGTTATATAAAGTCAATAAAGCTAGCCTTTTCCTAGAATGACACCAACAACATTATAAGCTCTTTTCAGAGAATATACAATTGTTTGCAGTGCTAGAATGAAAAAAAAAAGCAAACACAATAAATACATAATAGAGCCTGTATATTTAGGAAATTGGAGTTATGGACCTAAATGTTTCTTAGCTCTGTAGCATTTACCCAGATAATTACTTTACACATGCCTTATTAAATATTTTCTATCTGAAGGCATTTTAAAAAACATACATAGAAATAAAACTATATTTTACTGAACAAATTGCTGTATTTTGACTGGTAAGCACTTTTTAATGCAAAAATTCACACTAAAACAAGCCATGAAGTCTTTCACCTTATTCTTCAGATTGTGAGAATAAGTTTTTTTTTTGTTCTTTATAAAATTACTTTGTAATAAAATATTAATGAATTAATTAATGAAAAGTTAGCACTCTTTTTGTAAGTAGTCATTAAAGTTGCTAATCCCTCGTAGGGATCGGTCAGCCGTACAGTATAAGGTAGATATATGTTCACGATGCAGCACTTTTAAAAAAACATTTTCTGCTGATGTACACATTGTTTTTTTTATGATTACTTTAGTTTACATGATAGCACTACTGTGAAATTATATAGAAAACAAACTTGACATGTTATTTTTCCTTACAGTGGGTCCCCACAATGTGTTGTATAAAATATAAGGCAGATAAACAAATTGTTTTAACCTAAAAAAGGCAATGATGTCTATTCTGCAAATAAAACAAATAGTAAAGAGTGTTCGTGTGGCAGTTTATAATCAACATTGTTTACATTTATCCCCTCTTATTCAAGCACAGTATTTTTTAGAATCAAATGTACTACATGTCATAGTGCTGTTATAAAGTGATTCATCATCATCATACATTAATCTCCTAAACATTTAAACTCATGAGGTGGAACATCTTAGGTCTTGAAAAAAGGATCTTTTTGTGTGACCTCACATGGAGCAAGTTACTTTCCCATTATATGCAAGGTTTTGTTTACTAGGGAATGTTACACAAATTTGCAGACTGTTGACTAGATTTGTTGTATAACTACTATAGTGATGAGGGTGGTCACTTTTAGGTAACATGTTTCTTTGTATTTCTTCTCATTTTCCAGAAATGAATTAGTTCCTTTGTTTTGCTTATCAAAATGGAGCTCAAATGCAGACCTTGTCAGGAGGCAATAACATATGCACACACACACACACACACATACACACACACACACACACACACACACACACACACACACAAACTTATTCCATGCGGAAATTATCTTGTCTAAGACAGTAACTTGTCTGTACACCTGCGCTAAAATATGGGGATTAATAAAAATATATTTTTAAAGAGGCTAAAAAAATATCGTAAATATGACATGTTTTTCAGTAGAAATGTAAAATTAACTTAAAAACTCAGTATTTTGTAAATGATTTGATGCAGATAGCGTTTTTTGTTTCTTTCTTTTTAAAGCTATTTTAATCTGCTGGTACTGCACCTTAGACCGAGCGATTACTCACTCGCTCCAGCGTTGTCTCATACGATTTAAAGCAAGAATCCTTTTTTTTTTCCATTGCAGTCCCTATAAACAGTGCAGGGATAGCGGGGTAAACCAATCCCCGCAGGTCCCACCACATTTCTTTTTTTACACCGTTGCGCTTTAATTTTAGGTAATACGAATCCCGGTTTCTGATTGGTTAAAAATTTAATCACGCGCGCCTGCTATTTCTAACTTCTTTCTGATTGGGCCACCAGCTGTCAGTCGCGACTTTCCTACATCCAATGAGCTTGTGCACGTGGCGTTTTTCTCTTACTGCGACGGCTTTGATACAGAAAGTTTTAACACAGCTACATTTTAATTATCCGGGCGACGTGTTTGCAGCAGCGGGTTGTTGCTGTACCCAAGGCTGCTTTTGGCACCTTTCAGTTCCCTTCATAGTTTCGAAAAGCAGCGCGTTTGCTCTGAATGCGTCACAGCGTAAGTGACCGCATGGAAACGGAGAGCTCAGCTTTCCATCTGCTGTGGACTGTGGTAGAGTGGGGGTTTGTGTGGCGGTTGGCGATTTGTGGGTGGTCGTTGATTCGCTAACGCTAGTGTTGCGTCCACATTACACGTGGAGCATGTGCTCTTTGTTGGTGTAGCGTATATACAGTGTTTTTGGTTGTAGCGTTTTAGTGTTTATTGTATTTTTATTAATTTAAGAATCGTCTGCATGGCTGGGATCTAAAACGTGCTCGAACTAGATTCAAGTATAGTAGTCGGTTTTCAGCTAAATTGGGCACTTTAAGATAAACAAAACCAGAGCCCACAGTGAGTCCAAACCAACATGCCAGTTAGACGCTTTGGGGGTCACAGGTCTTTGGTCTCTCAGTCTCAGTCCCCAAAGCTGTCCTATGGTTACACGAAAATGAACATTGCCAGAGGTGGCTACCGTGTTTTTTCTGCCAACTCTTCCACCGCATGCACCGAGCTGGCCCAGAAGATAACAGAGTAAGTGAAATTAATAACTGTTGACTTAACGTGTTCGTGTCATTGCAACATATTTAACGATTTAATACATAGTCATGTTGAGTACACAGTCATGTTGCTTCGTGTGTGATGTTGACATGGCCTTGCTAGCAAGCCAAGTGTCTGTCAAAACACCACGTTACAGCTGCACGCGTGTGACTTTACGTTGTTTTTAATTCAGTGCGACAAAAACAATCACTATTGTGAAAACTGTGGACCAAGGCATGACAATCACACTACTCTCGCCACAAGATGATGGTGTAACTGCTCAGCGTAGTGTGACCCAGTGTACATGGCCTACATTCGTACATTACGTAATGCATGTTCAAAACATCCTTTTTAACACACTTCAACAAGTTTTATGGCAAATACTGAACCAAAGAATAAAAGCTTTAGAAACGGAGATTAAAAAAAGACTTTGCACTGAACATTTTAATAAAATCCAATTAAGTGGATATGCATCACCTCATTGTACCTGAAGATGTGACAGTAAATCTGCAAAAGTGTATAAATATTTGTTATATGTTAAAGTATTGATGTTTACTTCAACTAAACTGCCTATCTTACTTTTTGATAACTGATTCCAGATGTCATTGCATGCTGTGTAACTATTTAATCAGCTTATTGGCTGTTAAACTTGAATTTATGTATGCTCCAATTTATGTACCTCAATGGTCAACATAACCAAACCTGCCACTTTTCCTAAAAATCATTTTTATTTTGAAGTGCTATTACATAGTAACAAAACACTGAGGACAGCACTATACAGTGAAGAATTTTTTTTATTAGCTAATGACAAATCTGTTTTTTTTTCTGCAATGGGAGATAAACCTGTCAGACCTGTCAGTGGTAATCATTGTTACAAAGGGAGTATGCTTTTCAGATTCAGGTCTGTCTTCGAAGTAAGCATGGTATAGATTTACTACTGGGTATTACTGTGATAGCCGCAAAATACTTAATTGGCCGTGATTCATAGAGCATGTACACGAAGCAGTGTTTCTTTTGGTTAAAAACAAGTGGTTCTCTTACTGTAATTTGAAAGCATCCTTTATTTTTTTGTTGTCTTTGTTTTATTTGTTTTTTTGCTCCTGTAGCCTTGTCAGATAGCCAGATGGAAGTTGCACTTCCCACCCAGTAGGGAGGGGAAAGAATCGCGGTTTCTTAGTTTTCAGTGCTTGGCAAAGTTGCAGGAGATTTTTTTTTAGCCAGATTATGCTTGCATTTTCATGCTGTGTTTTCTTGGGGAGCAAAGGTTTTAAAAAATGACAGAGAAAATAGAGAGAAAAATATTAATGAATACTGTACTGAATATTTATGCTGAGGTGCACTCAGAGGCTGGGTGTGAATATGGCTGGAACAAAAGCATCCTTATTTTTATTCTTCACTGGATAATGAAAGGAAAACAACATGCTTGAAACCTTCCCTGGTTAGACAAATATATCTTTCTATGAACAGGAAAAAGAAAAAAACTTAAGGAGAATGTCCCATATGTTCAACCCCTGTTTTTATTGGGCTACTTTATGGTACCGTCATAACAAAAAATTGAGCTATCTCAAAGATTGTAACAAGTCTGAGATTTATGAATGCAA
Organism: Pelmatolapia mariae; assembly: GCF_036321145.2. Classification (NCBI taxonomy): domain Eukaryota; kingdom Metazoa; phylum Chordata; class Actinopteri; order Cichliformes; family Cichlidae; genus Pelmatolapia; species Pelmatolapia mariae. The sequence goes on along the minus strand of NW_027052254.1, from coordinate 74,966 downwards.
ACAGGGTGAGGCAGCAATGCAGAGTACAGACTGATGGGTTCTCTGCTTGCATTTTGGCTGTTGCATTTTGACCTAAATAGCTTCTAGTTAAGATTTATAATTTTTTTGTAAGAACCACCAACTTAACAGAGCCCAAATTGAGGTGTTTACCTTTGAGACTAACGGTAAAGAAACAAAGTACAATTTCTATGATGTGATCTAGGGGGATAAAGCAAGTAAAGAAATGTCTTATTTTGTCTCACCAGTAAGTTCAAACTTCCAAATTTATATCAGAAAATAGAAAAGGTCAGTTATCAGTGACCAAAATTATTTGTTAATTATATGTATTTCTTAAAATCATTTAAGAAACTGATCATTTCACCTGCATAAATGGATTTTGACACACACGATGTTGATAGCCAAAAATATCAGGTTTATTTCCACACAATAATGTAATAATTTTAAACTTTAGTTCTTCAGATGGAGAGCTATCAAACTGCTGGGCAGAAAATAGTGTCTTAGTACAAAAATAATATTTATACGCTTCAGTTAGTGCAATACACCAAGGTATGTTTTTTTAACTCTGTTTTTTTCCCCAGGCGTTTGGGGGTGGAGTTGGGCAAGTCAGTGGTTTATCAAGAGTCAAATTCAGGTGAGGCCAAGCATTTAATGTCAAATATTAATGAACTATGGTTTCCTGTTGCCACAGTAACTCATGAATACATAAAAAAACTGTGCTTTTTATTCAGAGACTAGAGTGGATGTGAAAGAATCTGTCCGTGGACAAGACATCTTTATCATTCAGACCATTCCCAGGTGAGACAGATGTCTTTAGCAAAAAAAAAGAAAAATGATTCATCTTTTAAAGGTAGTATTTGGTGTTCTTAAATGTCTGTCATCCAGCGACACCAATATTGAGCTAGAAAAAACAAAAGAACAAACAAACGAAAAAAAGCTTAGATTAGCCACCTGGCTTGAAAAATTAGCTGGTTGTTTTGACCATGTCTGCATGACATTGAGTTGTTGAGATGCTTAGGCATACCTAATAAAGTGGCCAGTGAATGTATATGTTTTACAAGAAGTGAGAGTGAACGGTTGGCTGGATTAGGTGGAACCGAAAAAGATGACCCCAAATGAGTGCAAATGTATCACTTTCTGTTGGATATGTAAATGACCAATTAACTGCAAACACATCAGCTAAGACAACTTTATGCTTTGATAAAATAATACAGTTCTGATCAGACACAACTCTTAATCAATTTATTTAATGTTCTAAAGTACTTTATTACTGAAATCGGGGTGTTTTCAATGTTTTATGTTATAAGCATGTGTCTTTTATGTGACACAATAATATGGCCAGCTTTTTAAAATCTGACCTCAGATAGTTACTAGGAATTCTAACAGGAGTCGAAGCATATCTATTTTTGTGCTGTGACTCAGTTAAGTTTTCCTTTTCATGTCATGTGAGGTGAGTTTTCCACCTTGTTGTTTCCACCGTTGTCATTCTTTTGCTATGACGAAAAGACTGGCTCTAAAAAAACAACCAGAGGTCATCAAGGTTGTTTTTTTAGAGGCAGCAGATGAGGCACCTGCCTATCTACATGTTGTGTCTTGCCATTAAAAACAAAAAACAAAAGTAGTCAAACTGGTCTAATAATAATATAAATAACTTTCCTGACAGTCGTCATCGCAGCACAGTTTTGATTTGTAGTTACTATAGATCAGAATCATCTGTTAGACCTTTTCTTACATGCGAATGTTTTTCCTGAATCAAACTCATTTACGTTAGCTGACTTTTAAAGCTGTTCTTCTCTCGGGGTTCACAGGAAAAACCTGTTTCGATGGTGCAGGTTATTTGTAAACGATGCAAATAAAAAAAAGAAGAAAAAGAAAAAAGTGAACCTTTGTTCAGATACAGTGGTGTTTGCACTGTCTGTTGACATGATGTTTGCAAACAAATGTTTAATGGCAGACCGAACAGTCTCTTTCATCTCATAATTATAAAGCATCGTTCTGTATTTTTTGTCCTTAGATTCAATATTCCATACCTGTACCTTGCAGTCCGTGGCACCTGATATGGTCTCTTATTTCTTTCTTTCTTTTGATGTTGTGTTGCTCAGAGATGTCAACACAGCTGTCATGGAGCTGCTGGTTATGGCTTATGCCCTAAAGACGTCCTGTGCCAAGAACATCATCGGGGTCATTCCCTACTTTCCTTACAGCAAGCAGTGCAAGATGAGGAAGAGAGGCTCCATTGTCTGCAAGCTGCTAGCATCCATGTTAGCTAAAGCTGGTATATACGTTGTTCTCATTTCCTTTGTCATCATTGTTTTGTGTTTTTTATACCCAGTAAAAGAAAGTGCAGATTAAAGTCAACAAACAGTCAGTGACACTAAAAGTAGGAGGGGAGGTACATTACGACTGTAGCTTGAATAGTGAGTATTGTTTTAGTAGTGATGCTTTATCAGACCCAGGTTGAATTAGTGTATTTTTCCAGTCTGACTCAGTTTTTACTCCTCAGGCGTAAAAGGCTGGCGGGGGATTGTCGTCATCCTGCTGGCCGGGCGGGTGGCGTGGACACCCATGTTTTTGAATGCGATAACTTGAGAACGAGGAGTAGGAGTCTTGCCTTGCCTGCTTACTGAGCCTGAAGACAAGTTTTGTTGACCTTTTAAAAATGGTTGAAAATGTAAATTTAAAAAAAAGTTAAAAGGTGAATAAACGTAATACTGCCTGTTTCCATTCATGTTTGTTTTTTAGCACAATAACCCAGTTAGTGTTATTGCAGGATTCACAGGGTGGTCTTCTGCCAGAATGTTATTCAGTGTCTAGTTTCTCAGTATGTTCCAGGTCTTGCTCAGTCATACTGTTTATGCTTCTTCCAAATGGCAAACAAATACCTGCAAGTTGGTAGAAACAATCTTCCTGTGTGATTATAAGTCAGCCACTAGAAGTTGTGAAATCTACAAATGTTTCAAAATTTGTGCAGTATGTACAGGCTTAGGGATGTAAGAAACTGTACATGTAAATACCTAAATGTATTGTTTTACAAAATGTCCTACCTTTTTATTGTTAATTCCATTTTCTTATTTCAGTTGTCTTAGTTCACTGTCCTTAAAACCAGTGATTTAATAATTTGCGAAGCTATCAACTTTTAAAAAAGATCAAAATTTTATTTTTCTGTCACCAATCTTGAAGAGCTTTAATTTCATGCTACAGGCATTTCTGAAACTATATAATTTCACAGACACATAAACATATGTTATGTGTTTGTACTGCAGGGCTAACTCACATCATCACTATGGATCTTCACCAGAAAGAAATCCAAGGCTTTTTTAACTTCCCTGTTGACAACCTGAGAGCTTCCCCTTTCCTCATCCAGTACATTCAGGAGGAGGTTAGATTGCTTTATACTGTAGGCTCAACAAGACGTGCCTGATCATCAAACATACACACAAATAGTGTTTTACTGTTATGTATAAATGGTTAGAGGTCAAGAGTATTTTTTTTTCTCTTCAGGTCCCAAATTACAGGAATGCTGTCATTGTTGCAAAGTCCCCCTCGGCTGCTAAGAGGTAATTTGGCAAGTCTGACAATGCCGATATCTTTAAAGTTGCTATTATTAAATGCATTAGTACTGTTTCTCTTGACTTTTTTTGCCTTCACTATACTGAATGATGTATATGCAAAGTTTGACGTTAAAGGGGTATTTTCAAATTAAGCTGAAATAAAGTTTAAAGTGTTACCTTTTGTGAGCTAGAAAAAAGTCAGATAAAAGCTACACACACCTTAGTATTCAAAACGTAAAGACTGAATTAATGGTGTAGGATGTTTTCAAGCATGAGGTTCTTCCTCATACTTGAGTCTTGAGTCTTGTGCTCAAAGTCACATGATTACTAAAGTCCCTATGGGGCCTGCCTGGTGGGTGGGTCATTCTGTAAGCAGCTTAAATACCTAATAACCTATTGAAACCTTTTCGTCCTTTTATGATCTTCTTAATGTTTCAGGTGTTCACTACATGCACTGTGCACAATTCTCTTCAGAGCAAGCTACATGTTCCACAGTTTTTGCCATTGTCGCAGATTGAATCAGATGCTTGTTGTGTAGTAGCTTTATTAAATCATGACTGCTGTTAGTTGCATTCACAGAACATGACATCCTTTTTTTTTTTTTTTTTTTTTTTTTTAAAGAAAAAAAGATCATCACTAATCATAGGTTTAGCAATCATAGCAATCATAGGTTTCGGAGCTATTAACACTGTGGGCCTGCACCATTTATTTGCTTCGCTCATGTATGAACATACTGGCATATGCTAATTTAAGAAAGTGATTTAAAAACATATATTCATGGTTCTTCTTTGCATGCTACATATTAATTGTGTAAGACAAAGCAATCACCTACAGGCTCTGTTAGCATTACAGTTACTTGTTTAAAGACATGCATGACAGTGCATTCCAGTAACCCCCATGTGCCACTGCACTTAAAATTGTTTAGCAAAATTTATTTGCAAATGATCACATACACATAACAAAGACTTAATGTCGATGTTCATTTTGTGATCAGCTACTACACATATATGACTTGTAAGGATCTGAGTGTTATAAAAATAATTCCCAACACTATAAATGCAATATACATGTTAACGATCTTGGTGCTCTAGGGAGTTTTTATAGTAACTTTCATCCAGATTGAGGAACCCATCTATGGTTAAAATAAAATTAAAACCAAAGTGTAAAAGAAGGGGGAGGGGCAGAAATAACACCTATAGTAATAACAGCAATGAGAATAAAAAGAACAAAATAATAATAATAATAATAAGTGAGTAGGAATAACTTAAGTAAAAGCAATTGTGAATAAAGCTGTTTTAAAAATGACTAAGGTTGGAGACAACCTGACCTCAATGGGTAGTTGGTTCCAGCTATAGGCTGGTTGTGGGATGTGCAGTGCTTTGTAGGCTAAACTGAGCTGAAAGTGAAAGTGTGGACAAGCTAGAGACTAAATTAAGAAACAAAAGAATGCCTAACGCTTGTATGGCCTCCTAATTGTGCTTTTGTGTTTTCAATATACCACTTTTTCTTTGTTGGTGTAATCTCTGTCCTTTGCAAACTTCTTTCTGCTCTCTTTTCTCTGTGTATTTTTTATGTGTTGTTTTTGTCAGTTTCTTTGACATTGTGTGTCTGCATGTTTGTCTGTCCTAGAGCTCAGTCCTATGCTGAGAGGCTGCGACTTGGGCTGGCAGTGATACACGGGGAGGCCCACCACTCAGAGTCCGATATGGCTGATGGTCGACATTCTCCCCCTTTGTCTCGTGCTATCACAGGACACACTGGCCTGGAGCTACCATGTAAGATAAACGGCGCAAACCTATCTGTATCTGTTGTTGTTGCTTTTCTTTCTCTTTTTTTTCTTGAAGCCTTGATGGTCATTTACAGGTATTATAATTTTACTGGGAAAGGAAACTGTTTTATTACGAACTCTGTTTTTTGTTACTGGCTGTCTTTAGAAAAATTCATTTTTATTTATTTATTTTTTTTCCAAATCTCTTTATTTGGTTTTCCAGTTTTCTTTATCATAAAGGCAACTATGATTCAAATATAAATGGTTACATATATACAATAAAAATTAAACAAAATCAGAACAAAACAAAACAAAAAGAAAAAGCAACAACAAACACTGAAAGAACGTTAGACAGAGGATGCTATTAATCGAACTACCAATGAGGCTCAGTGATCATTTATGTCTGTACAGTATTGAAGAAATCTATAAATGGTTGCCAGGTTGAATGGAATTCCTCCAACCTCCCCCTTAATAGGAGTTTAATTCTTTCCAGCTGCAAGTGTCTCAATACATCTTGTGTTAACGCTGATGTGGTAGGAGGCACCTTTTGTTTCCAATTTAGTAGAATTAAACGGCGTGCCAGCAGTGTCACAAAACGTATCACATTATGTTGGGTGGCTGATAGGTCTACAACAACCGGCTTCACTCCAAATAAAGCACAGATTGGGTCTGGCTTAAGTGTTTTTTTAAGAATTGTAGACAGTATATGAAAGACATTTTTCCAATATGTTGCTATACGGGGACAATTCCAAAACATATGCGCCAGTGAAGCAGGTTGCTGTTTACATCTTTCGCAGGACGAGTTTACATTGGGGAACATCTTTGACAGTTTCAACTTTGATAAATGAAGTCTATGTAACACTTTAAACTGTAAGAGTCCATGACGAATACAGACAGAGGAAGAGTGTACATTTTTCTGGGCTTTTGTCCATTGACTGTCTGTGATTCTTGTGCCAAGGTCACACTGCCAAGCCTCTCTCAGATAGTCAAGTGTGACAGTTCCATCCAGTTGTGACAGCGCATTGTGAATTTTTGTAATCAGTCCTTTCTTGAGTGGATCAAACTGAAATAAGTTATCTAAGGCAGAGTCTGGGGGCCGATCTGGAAAAGATGGAAAAAGCCTCCTTACAAAACTTCTGATCTGTAAGTATTTGAAAAAGTCATTACTGTGTAAGTCTAATTTTTCTTGCAGTTGCCGAAATGTGGGAAAAACCTTGTTGATGAATAAGTCCTTTATTGAGTGCAGCCCCTTGTGGTTCCATTGGAGAAATGAAGTGTTTGAAAGTGATGGTGTGAATGTTGCGTTATTCGTGAGTGGAGTTAATATGGAGGCTTCCTTCCACCCGAAATGTTTCCTTATCTGTGTCCAGATTTTAATTGTATGAGAGACTACAGGATTTTTAAAGTCATGTTTAGGGATAGGGAGAGCTGAATAGATCATAGCTTCTAATGAGGAGGGGTAACAGCTTTCATTCTCCATCGTTGTCCAGTCGGCCCCCTCAGTGCGCAACCATAACGACATGGAACGAACATTACATGACCAATAATACAGACGGAAGCATGGTAATCCCATCCCTCCCTGACATGTCGGTCTCTGCAAGTAGCCTTTCTTGATTCTTGGATTCTTTCTGTTCCATATGAAATAGGATATTAAAGAGTCTAATTTATTAAAAAAAGGCTTTATTAATCACAATAGGGATACACTGAAATAAAACCAAGAATTTGGGAAGAATATTCATTCTAACAATGTTTATCCTCCCTGCCAGTGAAATTGGTAGATTAATCCATTTGTCTATGTTATTTTTTGTTTCCTCATATAATTTAGAGAGATTATGTTTGAATAAACCATAATCCTGAGTGATATTTATTCCAAGATATCGGAACTGATTAGAAACCCGAAATGGTAAGGCATTGAAACTACTTGGGTTGCCTATTCCTTTAGAGTTGATTGGGAACAGCACACTTTTAGATAAATTCAATTTGTATCCTGACACTTCTCCGAAATTCTGCAAAATTTCCATGATGACCGGGACTGATTTTGCAGGGTTAGAAATATACAGTAGTAAATCATCTGCGTAAAGCGAGACTTTATGTTCTGCTTTTCCCCTTCTGATCCCTGTATATTCGTCTGTTGAGCGCAGTAGAAGAGCTAAAGGTTCAATAGCTAATGCAAAAAGCAGGGGTGAAAGAGGACAGCCTTGTCTTGTTGAGCGATTCAGGTCGAAATAGTCGGAGTGGACATTGTTTGTTTGTACCGACACTTTCGGTTGGGTGTATAGTAGTTTAACCAGAGAGATAAATTTAGGGCCAAATCCGAACCTCGACAGGGTCAAGAAGAGATAATCCCACTCGACCCTGTCGAAGGCCTTCTCCGCGTCCAAAGAAAGCAAAATTTCAGGATTAGGATTATGCTTGTCTTGCGTATAGATAATGTTTAAAAGTCTTCTAATATTAAAAAACAGCTGCCTGTCTTTGATAAATCCTGTTTGGTCCTGAGATATAATTGTTGGCATGACCGTTTCCAGGCGTGTTCCTAAAATCTTTGCAAGTATCTTATTATCTACATTAATTAAGCTGATCGGTCTATATGAAGCCGGGTCTAAAGGATCCTTTTCTTTTTTATAAATCAAAGAAATGCTTGCCTGATATAGAGTCGGCGGTAGGGCTTTTTTGTCCAGCGCCTCATTATATACTTCTAGTAACAGGGGTGAGATGCGGTCTTTAAAGGCCTTGTAAAATTCTGAAGTATAACCGTCTGGACCCAGAGCCTTGGAGTTCTGTAAATTATCTATTGCCTGCTGTATCTCTTGTATAGTTATGGATTTTTCGAGTTGTTCTACTTTGTCTGGGTTGATCACAGGTACACTAAACTTGTTAAAGAACATCTCAAATAGTGCGGGGTTCTTTTTTGATTCTGAGGTGTATAAGTCTGCGTAGAAACTTTTGAATATACCATTTATCTCCTTTGGATCCCTCGTTATTTGTCCCGTATTGGTGCGAATTTCTGTGATCAATCTTTTTGCTGCTTGTCTCTTGATTTGTTGTGCTAGAACTTTACCCATCCTTTCCCCCTGTTCATAATATTTATATTTTGCCCTGGTTAGAAGCTTGACTGTTCTTGCGGTATACATCAAATCCAAATCGGCTTGCAGGGACAGTTTCTTCTTGTGCAAGACTGTCGAGGGCTGCGCCGTGTGTTGTCTGTCTACTTCCTGTATCTTGTCTTTTATACGACTTTCTTCTTCTCTTTGTTGTTTATTCATTAGACTCTTCCGGGAAATTGACTGCCCCCGAATGTACGCTTTTAGTGCTTCCCACAAGGTAGACTTGGTAATATCCGGAGTGTTGTTAATTGACAGGTAAAAATCAATTTGGTTCTTAATATCTTCTATCCCCTGTTTATTTGATATTAAACTATTATCAAATCTCCATATCTTTGTTGTGTGATTAAACCCGAGGGCTAGTTGCAAAAGGAGGGGGCTGTGATCCGACAACATTATTGTGCCATATTCACAGTGCTTTACTGACGGTAGAAATTTAGAGTCGATTAAAAAAAAAGTCTATCCTGGTATATGTCTGGTGGACTGGAGAATAAAATGAGTATTGTCGCGCATTAGGATTCTGAACTCTGCACGGATCAATTATTCCATAATTTCCCATAAATTCCTGGATGGCCTTTGCCGATTTAGATATTTTGGCTGGTTTACTTGATGATCTATCAAGGTTAGTATTTAACACCAAGTTAAAATCACCTCCTATGATTAATTGATGAGTATCGATATCCGGAAGCTTCGATATTATCGACCGTATAAATTGCTCGTCGTCCACATTTGGAGCGTAAATATTTACTAACATAACTAAATGACCATAAAGTTTGCCAGTTACAATAACATATCTACCCTGAGTGTCTGGTAGTACTTTTGCTGCTGTAAATGGTACTGATTTTTTGATCAGTATGGCTGTACCTCTGCTTCCAGCATTAAACGTAGAGTGAAATATTTGTTCTATCCATTTGCATCGTAATCTATTATGGTCTTGTACTTTTAGATGCGTTTCTTGGAAAAAGATTATATCCGCATTTACTTTTTTTAAGTGAGCTAAAATGTTTCCTCATTTCACTGGTCCCCTGAGTCCCTTACAGTTCCATGTTACACAGTTGACAAGATTTTGTGGCGTTCTCTCAGTAGAGGTACCAATAGTTATTAACTGTTACTGAGTGGTTGATGGATCTTACTCTGAGCTTTCTAAAAGTGATCCTCTGAAATTCACAACTTTCTTGAACCAAACTAAAGATCAACCTCACGAACTCAAACCAGAACCAATTCTTCATTTGCAGCAAAATCGAGCTGCAAATGGAAAATAAAAGAAAATAAAAACAATTTTTGTCCAGCTTTTTACAGGCTGTAGACATTAGACTTACCACTAAACTCCTTAAGATTGTCTATTATTATATACTATTCCCTCCTGGGTTATGTTGTTTGTAGAGATGGCACTCACTATCCCTCCTGAGTGGTAGATGTGGCTGGACTCTGGACGTGGGTACTGACGAACTTCTCTGCCTCACGCGGATCTGTGAATGAGTGCTTAGCGTTGTCCACCGTTATAGTCAGCTTCGCGGGGTAGTACAGACTGTACGGGATGCCAGCATTCCGCAGTTTCCCTTTCACGGAGTTGAATGACGCGCGAAGTTTGCTGACCTCGGGATTCATGTCAGGGAAGATGTGTACAGGTGATCCTTTGTAGAAGAGGCGGCCTTTTTCCCTGGACAATCGCAGAATCTTCTCTCTGTCGGTGTAGTAGTGCAGGCGGACTATCATGGCTCTTGGGCGCTCCCCTGTCCGCGGTTTCGGGGCAAGGGTTCTGTGGGCTCGGTCTATCATAATACGCGAATCATCATTTTCTTTCCCGAGCACTTCTGAGAAAAATTCTGCCATGAAACGGCTGGGGTTTCCCCCCTCTGCGTCCTCATTAATGCCCACCACACGCAGATTTTTTCTGCGGCTTCTATTTTCTAAATCCAGGCATTTGTCGTGTAGCTTGTTGTAATCTTTCTTTAGGGTCTCGTGATCTTTCTCCAGGGCTGTCAATCTCTCTGTAGTGTCGCAGAGGGCCCGCTCCATGTCCTTCTGTATACTTGTCGTTTCTGCATGAGTTTCGTGCAGTGCCTCTATTTTCTGTGATAGCTCATGTCGAAGCTTATTGGTGTCTGCTTTAGCTTCTTCTCTTAGCGAGGAAATGTCCTCACGTAAGTTTTCATGCATATTCTCTATCTGCGTCTTAATATCGTTCATCATACCGTCTCGGTAGGCTTGCAGTTCGCTCCGAAGGATCCTCACGGAGATTGGTGAGTTCTCGTCCGCCATGTCGTGTTGTGACTCTTCGCTGCCAGATGTAGCAGAAATTGACGACAAAGTTTTTTGCGTGTATTTCCGACTACTCTTCATGACTCGCTTTATTCAGGAGGAGTTTGTATAGTTGAATCTTGGTCCAAATCAAAGTCGATATATGTCCCAGGAGGTTTGGATAATCAAAAATCTTAGCGGAGCTGCCTTTCGCTGCTACTTACTCCATCGGCCGGAAGCGGAAGCCCATTTTTATTTTCATGTTAATTGTTAGAAAGCTTCCACAAGCTCCCTGTTCCTGTTTTGATTCTTTGCCAAGACACCAGCAGTGTTCTTTTAATGTTTGAGTTCCTCAATTCTTACCTTAGTGTGCATAATAATCATGAGAGCTGCCCTGTAAAAACAGCACTGGCAGAGTCCTGACTGAGAGGCTCTCCCATTGCGTATTATTTATTTTGACCACTAACTCAATGGTATATGCCAGGTTTAAAACATTGTGTTGTCAAACATGACATTTTTAGTAAGAATATAATGTTTATTCAAACTTACGGCACTAATAATAAAGATTAGCATCAATCCATCCGTCCATCCTCTCCTGCTTATCCAGTTCAGGGGACTGGAGCCTATCCCAGCTACCAAAGGGGGAGAGATGGGGTAAAATTTAGACAGGTCACTGTCTTGTCGCAGAGCCAGGAGAGATTAGCCTCTATGGCTAAGTCTGACACATTTGCATGATGGATCCATATCTGGGTAATTAATATGCTTTCTCCCTTTTAAATGAAATAAACAGAAAGCCTCTTCTTTGTATTCACTTTGAACAGGCAACTACATCTGATCATAATCTAAATCAAAACCATTTCATTCGTTTGTCCTAAGCTTGACAGATTAGACCTCCATAAACTGGCACGGTGCTGTAGTTGCTGCAGGAGTTTTAAAAATATTAACACGTTTTAAGATAAGAGTAATGCTGATGGCACAGCAACAAACAGCAACATGTGCAGTTTTCCCAAAAGCTTGCAGGCCAGCTCTGCCTCAGACATTGTTATAACCACCTGTTATAACAATGTCTGAGCTACCTGCCACCGTCGCTTCCTTCATTTCAGCGCCAGATTTATTTCCCTCATCTCATTCCACCCTATGTACTCTCCTTTCAGCTAAACCATCTCCCCTGTTCTCCCGCCTCAACTTGGAAATATGTCTGCAATATCTTTTTGCTGTCTCCAGCAAGGGCTGAATCTGACTCTTCTTATGTCATCTCCCCCAATTTCACTTTGCATTGATTACATAAAATGTCAGGCCTTTTAAGTCTAAGCCTGGTTGCTCTGAGTTTTTAGAATAATTTTGGGGGCGGTATTGAATTATTTGTCTAATCATGCCATAATGTTTTGTACCATCCTATCCTTTTCCACAGCAAGCAGGAGACAGGTCCCATTCCCTGGGATAGAGCTTCCAAGTATGATAATATTGCCTGAATCCACTCTTGACTCCTATTGATTGTTTATGCTTCCCTGCATGGAGTGACAGTGAGTTGCTGAAGGCTTCCACTTCTAAGTGGCGCTGGTCACCTGTAGAACCTGAATGAGGTTTCCTCTTTTTTAGGATTAAATCACTACTTTTTTCCTATCACACACTGTTCTGAAAGATGAATACGGCATTTCAAATTGACGTTAATAAAACCAGTTAGTGCAGCAAAAGAAGGGTTATACCCCATACCATGTCAACATTAAATACTGTGAGTAATTTTTTGACTTACAAAGTTATTTACAGTGAATTTCACATACACTGAGTGAAATGCACTGTCTTGATATTCATCTTTGAGCCACAGTGTCTGGTGAGTGTTCATGGTAATTGCTGGAAGCCTTCTTTTTTGCATCATCTGTTAAAATAATATCGATTCTTATAAAATTAATAATTGTTACCCGAGTGAGAAACTCTTAAATGAATGATATTATGAATAAAGTATTAAATTATGGAGAAAAGCCTCTAGGCCAGGGTTGGGCAACTCCAGGCCTCGAGTGCCGGTGTCCTGCAGGTTTTAGATATCACCCTAGGTCAACACACGCCTGAATCAAATGATTAGTTCATTACCAGGCCTCTGGAGAACTTCATTACATGTTGAGGAGGTCATTTAGCAATTTGAATCAGCTGTATTTGACCAAGGACACATCTAAAACCTGCAGGACACCGGGACTCGAGGCCTGGAGTTGCCTACCCCTGCTCCAGGCATATTAGCATTTTAGTGTTAACTCAAAACTATTATTCATTAATTGCTTAACATGAAAGAAATCCTGACAAACAATAACACCACCCTTTGATAGTTATGTTTTGCACTGTGATTACATCATCTTGTTTGAAGTTTCTGTTTTTGAGTTTTAGGTGTCAGATTCTGCGTGATTCCTTCTGTCCAAAACGTCTAAATAGTATTAAGACTTTAGTTTCATGACTTCCTTCTCAATCCAGAAATAACTATTTTAAAATGTATATTTTGCACAGTAGCCTTTGTACATCTGATTTTTGACATTATTGGGATTTCCATGTGGGAAGCGCAACAAATAAGATGTGTTGAGTTCTAGACCTGAATCAATTGTTGCTTGAAATCCCTTCAGGTACATTTTAATGTTATATGTTTGGGTTGAGCAACTTAAATTTCCAATGACCCTTAGTGAATCTCCAAGATGAACCTTTTTATATTCTTATGGTGGTAAATAGTGTTTTGGATTACAAATAAGAATCGATTCTGGTCTGTTTTCAAAGGGAAACCCAGTTCTGCAGTCATACCTACCACTGTACCAAAAGCAGCTGTACGTCTTGGTTTGGATTTAGTTGGAAGGACAAATGTGAAAACTGTGGAATTATATATTTTTGCCAAAATCTTAACAGTTTGAATGGTACTGTGGTAGTTGAAGCTTATTGGGTTAAAGGTGTCTTGCATGGTGTTTGCAGGTTTTAACCAAATCCCTTCTCACCAAATGTTCCTTAACTTTACTTCATTCCAATAAGCTTCCTCTGATTTGGGTTAAAAGAAAAGACCTGTCTTTTTTTCCTGAGAGTAATGCTAATATTTTTGTGTCTTTTAGTGATGATGGCAAAGGAGAAGCCCCCTATCAGTGTTGTTGGCGATGTAGGAGGCCGAATTGCCATCATTGTTGTAAGAGCTCTAAGTTTTATGTGATTATCTTAAAACAGTTTAGAAATCTACTATTTTAACTGAATAATGGCATCTCATACATATATGTATTGGTAGGAAACAGCTTTAGTGGGGGGTTTATAAAAAAGTGCAGTGTGATCATATCTTTTCTGTGTTCAGAATCTATTGTTAATTTTCAATAAATTAACAATAAATAATCATCTTTCCAATAAAGGATTTCAAATATGGTTAGTAATGCCACTGCATAAGCTACAGGGAAAAGGCTTCTTTTTGTTTACACCAAAATGTAAATGCTGAAATTCAGTTTTTGTCTGTATGTGTGGGCATTTTCTTAGGATGATATTATAGACGATGTGGAAGACTTTGTTGCAGCAGCAGAAATTCTGAAGGAGAGGGGAGCCTACAAGATCTATGTCATGGCTACACATGGCTTGCTGTCAGCAGAGGCTCCGAGACTAATAGAAGAATCTGCTATTGATGAGGTAAAATAATGTGCACTTGGTATAATTGATTATAATTACCCGTTACTGACATTAACTTTTAGCAGTCCATGGAAACGCATCAGCATTAGAGATCTGCTGTACTCTTTCTGTAAAAGTAAAACTAATGGGTGAAAAATTTCACAACCAAACTTTTGAAGCGGTCTCATCCTAGGTACGCACTCACTGGCCACTTTATTAGGTACACACATTCATTAACAATACTGTCTAATCAGCCAAGCACATGGCCGTGTCTCAGAGCGTTTAGGCATGTAAACTTTGTCAAGATGACCTGCTGAATTTCAAACTGGGCATCAAACAGGTGATTTAATGATTTTAAGTGATAGAATGGTTGGTGGTGCCAGATTTACTCATCTGTTTTTCAGAAATTGCTCATCTACTGACATCTTCCTCTTCTCTGGGAGAGAATGCCTTATTGATGTCAAAGGAAAATGGCCAAACTGATTTACACCTCGGTTTCTGCTGCAACACTGGAGCGTTAGGGTCAGAATTCAGTGTAAACATGAGAGCGTGGCTCCATTCTGCATCGTTTCAAAGCGGGTAGTGGTGATGTTTATGGTGTGGGGAATAATTGCTTGGCATACTTAGAGCTGCTTCCAGCAAGTTAATGTGGCTTGTTACAAATGGATCTAATTATCCCAAACTGGTTTCTAGAATGTCACAGTGAGTTCATGTAGGGGTGGGCGGTAGAAACGATATAAATTTGGCCAACGGTAGAGATTTTGACTATACCGCTCTACCGCGATAGCACATGTTGATGGTGTCATCCAGCTGCGCCTGTTTTGGTCGAAAGCATTGCAGTGGCTGCAAACAACATCATCTGCAAATTATGCCGGGCGACAGTAATAGCAAAGAGACGAAGCACTTTTGGAATATGGGGAAAGCCAAAAACTGCACTTCCTCCACTTCTGTACCATTGATTCATTAGTGCTGAATTCTCTCGCAGCTGCTCTATTCCCATGTTGTTGCAGTATATTAATGACTAACCTCGTATTGCGGATGGACTATCTCAGTTGTTCTCCTGACTGAAGTTTGGTCCGTTTATAGCATCCTGCCATGCAATTTGCATTTGTCCCTAACCACCAGAAACCCTCACGTTAACTTTTATCGAGTGGTAAAAAGTTTGTAGCACATCGTTATATACCAGCTAGTCCGACTTCAGTAACCTTACAAAAGTCACTGCTGTTTAGTTTTCTGTCTTTATTTATGTTGGAAGTGATAGCAGAGCTATACGTTTTAATTTTTTCAGAAATCTCTCAGTCAGAACATGGCATATCATGTTTAGGTGGAAGCTAGCGGGCTAACTTCCTGCTAACTTCTAACTCCGTTGAATTTAATAAATTCTGTTTTCATGGATGCCTGGATGTTAAACTTAATTGTTCCACCTGGTAAAGCAGCAACGCCGATCATTTTATTAAAGATGAAAGAATTTAGACAGTTTTTAACTACTCCGCGAGGCTCCTGCCTACGGTAGCCGTAATGCTCCAACAATCCATCAAGCGGTGCGCCTTCATAGCTTACCAAAGTCGTACTAAAACATTTTTGACAGATTTCTGCGCGCCGTGTGCCACATAAAATCGGTTCGAGGTCAGTAAGCATAACCAGAATTTATACATAAGGCACACTGTCGATTTTTGAGAAAATTAAAGGATTTTAAGTGTGCCTTATAGTGTGTAAAATACGTTATACAGAAGAAAAGAATATATCGTGATATATATCGTTACCGCACATGCTTCAAATTATACCGTGATATGGATTTTAGGCCATATCGCCCAGCCCTAAGTTCATGCTCTCAAATGGCCTCCATAGTCACCAAATCTTTATTTAATACAGCACTTTTTGGATGTGGAATGGGAGCTTCTCATCATAGATGTGCAGCTGACAAATCTGCAGCAACTGTGAGATGTCATCATATCAATATGGGCCAAAATCTCTGAGGAATGTTTCTACAACCTTGTTACATCTATGCTACAAAGAACTGAGGCACTTCTGAAGGAAGTAGGAATCAAACCCAGTACTAGCAGGTTGCAGCTAATAAAGTGTGTGGTGATGTACATCTACTATATGTCTAATGAGATGTATTCCTTCCCAAAAAGGGAAATTAACAATCATAATGTTTTGTGTATATTAAATCTTTATTTGTTCATCTTTCTATGCTTTCATGCTTGGGTGTTGTTTTGTGTTATAGCTTAAGAAGGAACAAAGCTCGAGAGTTGGGGTGAAAGAATTGCTTTTAGTCATAACAGACGTTATAAATGAAAGATACAATTTTATTAACATGTATGTGTGACATGTAATTACAAGATGTAACAACATTTGACACACAAACAAAAAAAAATGAAAATGCACTACTAAATAAAGCTGCATTTATCCTTAACTTCCGGTGTTGTTAAATAATAGAAAATTTAAGATTGTGGTTCAAAAAAACCTGTGTACCTGTGTGAAATACTTTGAGATAAAAGGGTACATTGTGCTTTCAGGTGGTGGTGACCAACACTGTTCCCCATGAGGTCCAGAAGCTTCAGTGTCCAAAAATCAAAACCGTGGACGTCAGTATGATCCTGGCTGAGGCGATCAGACGCATCCACAACGGAGAATCCATGGCCTATCTGTTCCGCAACATTGCTATGGATGACTGAGGCAACACACACGTACATTTAGGCTACATCATTAATAAGCACATACACTGAGGACCAAGAATCCAGTTTACTTTAAGCTCGGCTTTTAAGCTGTTACAGTTTGTTTTCCTGTTAATCTTTAGAGAATAACTGACTCTGTGTACTGTATGTTACATATGAAACTCAGACTTTGGTTTATTTCTCTTATCTGTTACACAGAAAAACTGTACACACTACTCAATGGTTTCACTTCGCTAATGTGTCTTTCATACAGTCGTGACAACATAAATGTCACAAATGATGTATCACGTGGACCCTCTCATTACACTGTAGCGTTTGGCAAATAAAGCTGTTCTTCATGGGGCTTTTTTATGTTTATTTTTTATCTATTTATTTATTTTTTTGATACCATCTTGATTCAGAATGATAAATGCTAAGCTGAATAACTGGGTGGGGAAGTAAAGCTCTATACCACATCTGGCATTTTCATATACATTCATTTGTATTTTACCATAGATGTGTGAAGACTTTTGTGGAACTGCCAGAAAACTACAGTAAAGCGGCTTCACACCTGAACTGAAACTCTCGGTAGCAGTTTCAGTCACTGTTCAGGCGGCTGTTTTTGTGAAGCATGGAAAAGCATGAAGTACCCACCTGCAGTTAGTTTACAGTACTTCATGATTAATACTTTTACAGTTGTCATATGTGATAACGCACAATACTTAGGAGGAAATGAAATGCAGTCCAGATAAGGAAGGGGAAAAATGATTTGTGGTTTTGGAGCCAGGCCGTTGAGATTTTCTTTTTTAAAATAAATTCTGCAAATAGAAATCTTTTGCAAGCAATGTAAAGTAAACTAGATGATCAGAATTTCAAGTGTAAAGCGGAAACTAATAGTGGATGCTGCTTTGTATTAATTAAAATTTAATGTAATTTTCAGTTTACTTTTTTTCAACATATTTCAAGCAAAGGCAAATTTATAAGTGTATTACTCATCGAAACATGACTCACAAACGAGTAAATATAGACATGTGGCAGATTTTTTTTTTTTTTTTTTTTCTACAGAGAGACAAAACGTTTAAATAACTACATTTTCACATGCGGGCACCACGTAGACATTTCGTAATCTTTGTGTTTCTGTCCAAGACCCTGAACTTGTTCTAAACGCCTCAGAGTCACTTCAATCTGCTGAGGAGCTTTGACCAAGTCTAGGGGCAGAGACTTGTTATTGGAAAAAGTCAGAACTGTTTAAATAGTCACCAACCCAGTAAATATGATCATTTAGCATTAGTAAAGCATTCTCAGTGGGATAATAAAATATGTACATGTATTCTAAAGAGCCTAAGCTATTCCTTGGTGTAAATTAAAGTACAACTCCATGTAACAAGATGGCAAAAGCACACACCTGCATGACTGTGAAGCTGTTAGGCCTCCCTTCCTTCGCAAATGAGCAAGAGCAGAGTGCGGAAGAATGTTTAAATGTGGACTGAAAGAGGAACTGCCCACAAACGTCTACCAGGCCACTTCCTCAAATTAAAACAGGAAACTTTGTTCAGTCTAATCTGATTGGGGGGGGGGTGTTCGGACCAGAACTACAACTGTCTCCCAGTTGCATGTAGGGGAACCATGCACAGCCATTTCAGGAACTGCATAATGATCTGTGTTGTCACAGCTACACAGTAGTAATGCACAACTGTTCAGTATTCAAATGTTGTGATGCTAATGAGAGGCTTCATTTCTTTTGCTTAACTTTGTCTACCATTGCCTCAGGGGTGGAGACAGTAGTGCTGACCTTACTAACCTATGCTAAAGTTGACATAAAAGTCTTTTTTTTTTTTTATAGATTTGGCTGCAGGTGTTTTGGTGTCATACATAAAATCCTTTTCCTCAATAGGCCTGCCTTAAATATGTCTGTTTTTAAAGGTTGTATTTAACCTGTATATAACCTTGTTTGCAGGTACCACAGTAAATATAGCATACCCACATTGAGGCCTCAGTTAATGTAATGTGTGTTTTTCACCAGCAGATGGCAACAGAGGTCAGAAAATACTGGCAGACGTGCAGTTAAGAAATTTAGAGCACAAATTGCGCTAATCACAATTGCTTTTATCGGATGTTCTCATTTTTTATTTTGTTTAAATCACTCGTCACAAAAAAATGAGTAGCAAGAACAGTGAACAGTGAATACTTCATTTTGTAATTTTATGACTGCCCATGCAAAGGGAACGGTAGATGGAGCATGCTGGGGCCTCACCCAAAACAAACAGTCTTTACGGTCCTATAATGTATGCATGGCATTAACAAAGAGATGCTTCTAAGCTTTACTTCATCATATTTAACCATCTCATATTATGTAATTATACCTTTCAGTTTAGCTTTTTGTGTTATAAGAGGGCTATAAGACTCCAAAACATATGTTCTAGAAAATAATTTTTGCTGCATTAATCTTGTGACAATTAAGTCTTCTTCTTGGCTTCCAACTTTATGTATACACTACTTTTTATCAGCACGGTTTCTATTGTCTTTTTGCTTATTTTGTTACCTTATTACTACCTTATGAATTTGTAAACTCCTGACATCCTTTAGTGTAAATAATAATTCCGGTGCTGTGGTTATCACTGTTGCATCACAGAAGGAAAGCCCTGAGTTTAAATCCACTGGCCTGCTGGGGCATTTCAGTTTAGTGTTTGCATGTTCTCCCTTTGCTTGTTTGGGTTCTCTCCCATCTTCCTCCTACAGTCCAAAGATATGCATGAGCATTTTGAAATTGGCTGTAGCTGTGAATGGTTGTCTGTCGCTCTGTGTTAGCCTTGTGACAGGCTGGTGATTTGTCCAGGGTGTATTCCTATCATTCGCCCTATGACAGCTGGTAAAGGGTCCAGCCCCTCTGAATTGCATGGGTGGAATAAAATTGATGTTGTACTTCTTCACATACATATCAATGCTTATCTATTTTTCATGTCTTTAATTATGTACCTAGGTATGTTTATTTACAGAAACAGAAACATTTTCACAAGTGTTGCTTTTCACTTTTATTACACATTAAAGACACTATTCCACATACATTTGTTAAATAAACAGCTAAAAAATATATGCATACATGTAATGATAAAAAAATGAAATTTATAAAAACAAGCATTTTGAATGGCCACATCAAAATGAAAAGTGCATTTATATTTCCATTTGACCACAGTTTTTTTTTAAATACAAGGGTAATGTTATGCTTAGTAGAAAATCCCAATTAAAAAAATTCAAACAGTATCATGTGCTACAGGTGAATCACTAAGTTAAAAAAAAATTACATGAGATATACAACTTTTGCAGAGGCCACACCTGATACATATAAACACAAACTTCCCCTTAGTAAACAAAGGATAGCAACAGTCCAGATAGCTTAACATGAGGAACTTTTTACATTGAAATTCAATAGCTTTACAGTGATCTGAACACCAGCAGCATGTCACCAAATAAGCAACAACAACGTTACATCAAGTACACATCTAATTCATTCTCTCCATTTAATTTTAGGTTCACAGATATTCATAAGGTAGCAGTCTGTTTAGGTTCGGTCTGTACTTATTTTCTTCTTCCTGAAGTGTTTTTTGTGTGTGTTTGTGTGTGTCCATAATCCCAGCCAGGCAGCTCTTATGATGTCCAGGTTTCTCTCTCATTCTCTCTGTCCAGCAGCACTGAGTTTCACAACATACCTTCCATATTCTCATCCACCCTGGCTTTTTGTGAAGCAAAACACCATCTCCCCTCCTGTGACACTCACTATGACAAAATACAGCTGTTGGTCTTGTTCATGGGTGGCCGAAAATCGGTGTCTTTTGGAAAGGTCTCCCTGCGTCGACGTAGTGCGGGGCTGAGGCGGCTGGGAAGGTTTGCCTGTTGCAGGAGCTCCTTGAACACTTCAACGACATTGGAATTTTCCTTTGCTGAAGTTTCCACATAACTGTTGTTCCAGTCCATCTCTACAGTTGATAGCACGTCCTCGTTGGACACTTGACGCTCCTCTTCTCTGTCCACCTTGTTTCCCACCACCACGATTGGTGTGTACTTGTCCTCTTTGATCTCAAGAATCTCATCTCGGAGGCTCTTGACAGCCTCCAGTGATTCTGGGTCATCCACAGCGTACACCAGTGCGAAGGCATCACTGCTTTGGATTGAGAGCTTGCGCATGGCGGGGAAGGAGTAGCTACCGCTGGTGTCCAGGATTTCCACGGTGACTTTGACCCCGCCAATGTCATATTCTTTACTGTGCAGCTCCTCCACAGTACGCCGATGTTTGGGCTCAAAGGTGTCTTGGAGAAAGCGTCTGATAAGGGCCGTCTTCCCCACGCCTGCTGCTCCCAGAAACACTAGGCGCACGTGTGTCTTCTCCTTCACCTCCAGAGACATGTCTTATTTTTCTTTCTTGGCCCAATTGAGAAAAGAAAATGTCCCAAAAAGTGTCTTATTTTATGCACTTGCAAATTTTAAACCTGCCAGTAATCTTTAACCTAAATATTTTCTCAAGGAAATCTCTCCATGTGCAGTTTGGAAATTCTTGTTCCTGAGCTTCTTTCCTTTTTGTTTTTTCACCTGACAGTTTTTAAGCTCCCTGTCGAAGCTGCTTATTGGGTACTTCACTGTGCCCTAAACCTACACACACTGCCTTTTATGCCTGTTTTGGTGAGAGAGCTCAGTGGCCCACCCCTGCGATTGCAGCCAATCAGCTCAAGGCAGCCTGTTGAAGTACAACATCTTGACAACCAATGATTGCAGAGTATGTAAATCAGTGTAAAGGGCCACTTCAGGCAGAGAAAGGAGGCGCTATCTGAGAGTGGATACATGACAAGCATAGCATAGAAAATATTGTCTGAGTAGAGCCCTGATTATTATTCCAAAGAGTCGCAGAGTACTTCAGTGGAAGGAAATAGTACCTCAGGTTTGATAGTATAAGGAAAGAAATGCACACAAATAATCAGGTAGTTTATTTCATTAAGCAGCATTTTGACATTTTCTTTGGTTGCAGCAGGATGGGCAGTACTTTTTTATCTTATCTGTTGTATTTATTCGTCATAGAGTTCATCTTGATTAGACATGGTCATCCAATATATGAACATAATTTCTGATGATAAAAGCTCTGACGTCTTATTCACCATAAATTGCTATCAGTAACTCATTTGCAATAAATAATATAAGATTCACAAAATGATAAACAGTCATCTCAGGTGATGAATTCATGGTGCATACAAAATACACAATGAATTTGTTGCAAAACCAAACATTGTCCATAAGATTATCTTCACTTAAAATGAATACAGGAATTGAAGGTTAGCTTCCAGGTAAGCTGTTGTTGAGCAAAAGCTGCCATTGCATATAATAATTTGGAAGTTGAGATAATAAACAAAAATCAAGCAAACAAAAGAAATGTGACTTAAGCTCCTCAGCCTTTATTATTCATTAATGTGGGCTATTACTAGCAAGTATGCCTCTAGCTGTCTAAGAATTAATCCTGCCTGCTTTCAGTTTGTTCCTTGGGAGTGAATCAGACTTGTGAGCCTCTTAAATTCCCCTCCAGGAGATTGACATCGTCTCACAGCCTACCCGGTTTGTTAGGTTACGCAGCAGCGTGGAAACACGGCAAGCTCTGGAGAACACTGCAACCTGTCCCAGCTGCTCATATTTTTAATATGCACTCGTATGCTTTCATCTGGGGACTGATCTGTCTGAGCTGAGCAACAGAGCAAAGCGCTGTGGGAATTCAGCTGTGGACTAAAACAATGCGAGGAAGTCAGTGCTCGGGAATTTAAATTTGTAGAAAAGCAATTTCACAGCTTGATTTGATCACTTTCAGACGAGTCAAAGGTAGTTCAGTTAAATCACAAGATAAACTGTATCCTGTTGTTAGGCTCAGGTTGCTTTGTACGCATTGAAATCTTAAGAATACATTTCAGTGCGTTGACAGTTTCTGAAATTGCAAGATTGTCAACATAGCAGGTATTATTTGCATAAACTTAAATAGTGGTCTTCTTCAGGCTCTTGTCCATTACTTTGTGTAGTATTTCATTTTATTGCTATAGTTATTAGATACTGTGTACAGTGTGCACAGTGTGCTAAAATACATCCATGACATGATCACTGCATAAAATATAATTTACTGTGCAATATTTAACTGAGCAACAGCATGTAGTTGGAGCATAAAATAAAAATATATTTAAACTACCCCAATCTAGAGGTGTAATGTGGGAAATGTAAGAAATACCAGCTGACGTACATGAGGCAACTAAAGAGAAATATACCATAAAGAAAACAAAATTTAATTAAGCACTGTCATTAAGCACAGCTTTACTGTAAGAGTTATTGCTTTGTTACTGTGGCTTCTTGTTACAAGCCTAATGCACTAAAAAATGCAGTGGAAATATGTAAATTAAAAGTGGACCTCACACAACGTGAAGCCCTGCCCATTAATAGTTAACAAAGTAAATGAAAAGTGGCCTTCCCATCTGTTGCCTCTGGATGTTTTTTTGTGTACTTCATGTGCCATTATGTCTCACATCCCAGGCATTTTTCTATTTACGGTCACGTTGCCCCGTGGAGATGATAATGACCAGATGGCGTTGCCTGTCGGACTGAAACGAATTCAGCTCTGATGTGTGTTAGCGCTGTTGTATACCATAGAACAACATAATGATTCCGTGGCTGTTCAGTCCAATGCAGTGTTGATGCTGTTTGATGCAGAAATAGCACTTTTGTTTTATCCTCCTGTCGTCTGAACGCTTTGATTTTTAGTTTACATGCAGTTTTCAGTGGCAGCTCAACAGGTTGCTTTGTTTCCACGAGCTGTGTCGTGACACTATTGTAATGAATGTGCCAATCTACTTCAGCTTATTTCCTTTTGTATGCATGCACAACCTTGCCCCAGTAATGATGCAGTGGCACACAAAATGTATTGGAGTTACAGTTTGTTTGTTTTTTCCCTGTGGAACTAAAAGAAAACTAAGAAAAGATGCAGAAAAATGCTTAAAATATTCAAAAGTAGTACATCTTTTTCTCTCTTTGTTGACAGTGAGGACAACTATCGTTCAAGGCTAATCGTGAAAATATTCTGTAACTGATGGACATCAACTGGAGCACCTCTTAGACAGGTCTATCAGTTTTTGTAAAGTGACTTATTTTTTGCATTTTTACCTCTGCACGCCAAAATGGTGGATCAATAAAGGTGTAATTGAACTGTAAATTTAACTTTAATTTAGCTTAACCAGTATTGGATTAACTGCTTTGGAAGTAGCCATTTTATACACCGTCCCCAATTTTCTGAGAGTCATTGTCAAAGTCTGTAATCAAGAAACAGCATCATGAAAGCAATTACACGGTTGACAATGTTCATCACCATGCTGATGTACTGGAGCAAAAACGTAACCGTCCAAAAACTTACTAAGACCTAACTGTAGGTGGAACTTGAACCAGTACTCGGGTGAATAACTGAAGTGAATTGGGACAAACACACACTTAGTCCAATTTCTTCTTTTTTTAAAAAAAAAAAAAAATTCTCTTCTTTTAATTCCAGTGTAGTTAATTAGAACTTTTTTTAAACAGGAGAAAAGTTCATATTAGTGTTATTAAAAAGAACAAAAATAAAACCTCTCTCGGGTCCTTTTTGTTCAGATATCAGTCCCTGAACTGTCTTTTAGCCAAAGTCAATTATGATTAGTTTTACATCTTTATCTGAAACAGGGCTCCTTGAGGCTATGAGCCCCTTGTGTATTATTGAGAAGCATAGGCCCTGGCTGTGTGTATTGATAGAAAGTGGCCTGTGTCTTGGCCCCTCTGGCCTGATTGTCTGCACTCCTGTTGGAAATGCGTGCACTGCACTGCTGTCTTGTCAAGATGATGACATGAGATGACGGTCTTGGAATCTGACAGATGCCAAATATAAATGTTGCCCTATGTCACAGTTGACCTTGGCTGCTACTCATGCATTCTTTGCCTCTATATGTTCTTATATAAAGTGAGATGTTGTTGGAAAAGTCTGATCTTTCAATACTTTCTGTCATCCCTTCTGTTGCTGTGCTACTTGGCCCTAAAGCCATTTTTTTTTCCTACTGAGGAGATAAAGAAGATATAAATCTTTAAAAGTGGATCGTCTTTAAAATATAATATGGCTCATTTGGACTTCAACTAGCTGATTTGGAGCCAGTTGAAGTCAAAAGCAGTTGACCATCAAACTCCCACATGGCACGCACCAGGCCAATTTAATGCGTATACTCTTTGGTTGTTACTGTAAAATAATAAAGTGCCTTTTATGTTGATCTGATAGCCCCAGGAGTTACCTTTTGGAACTGGCAATGTGGTACTACTGAGAAAATGCACCTGACAAGATTTGAAGTTTGCATCGTCGAACATTTATCAATAGACATTATGTTCTAAATAGCTTACTGTAGTAATTTTGTGCTTAGTCATATGCCATCCATCATAAACAGAACTGTGAAACTGGTTAAAGGTTTAAGTAGCACAGTTTATGCATGCTGATGATCATGATATTAATGCAGAAGGTTTCCTTTACTTTCACTGTTTGGTATTTTCCATGATTGCAGGTACTTGTCATGAGAGCTTTCTGCTGTCACCATGAAATCTTTCCTCTGCAGCTGTAACACTGTGCTGATATGGTACTTGTTCATATTCTACTGTGCTGTGCAGTCTGTCAGAGTCGCACCTTGTTGAAGCAAATTGATTCGTGCATGTACAGTAGATGAGCAAATAGCAAGTAGTAAATGTTAATGGTAGAAATGATACCAACTTTATGGTCGTGTTTTAACTTTATGGCCGCACAGCTGGCTTTGCTGCCCTTGTCATTTATTTCATGACTTCCTTAAATAGAAAGTAATCACCTACCTTTTTTCTTTAGTATTTTCTGAGGAAAGAAGCTTTATGATGAAAGTGAAGTTATAAGCGTCTTGACGCATGCTCATCATCATCCAGGTAAGGAAATCTCAAAAAGTTGTCACTGTTCATCTAGGCGTCACTTGACTCCATGAAGAAGCCTCTTGGACGAGTGACGAAACATTTCTCCCACTCAAAACGCTACGTCCAGATGAACAGAATCACCTTTTTGGGGTAAAGTTATAAGCCCAACTAGCTGATGATATCGTTTTTTAATTATATTTGACAATCAGGCTTATTGTTTGTGCTCAAATATTGTAGCAGGCTATCCTTCTCATTCAAGGACTGACAGGATGTCTCCCAGGATATTGTACGTCAACAGTCAAATCATCTGTATGGCTTGCCAACTACTATTAGAGTCATTGCATCTTTGTCAGTGTACAGATAAACATGCAGTGATAATGGTTATCACTAAGTTCCACTTGTGTCTCGTTCATGGCGAACACATCAGGACAGATTATTATCCACATCATTTTATCATACTTATCTGTGTCCTTTGGCATAGCTAATGATAGTGTTATAATGGTAAGTTAAATTATCATAATGTAATATGTGTCTGAGTCATTTTACTTTTTGGGATTAGCTCCACTATCTGTCTACTGATATTGATTTTAAGGGATGAATGTGCTGGTATTGTGATTTTTGTTATTAATAAATGCTGCTAAAGCGGTCCAAGTACTTTTTCTGCTGATAAGGTGGGCATACATCGCCCTGCTGCTGTAAATACTCACTAAAGCTTGAGTAATTTACATCAGTTTATTCATATGTCACATGTTGACCAAAGTGCTGCACAGCAAGTAAAATATCAGATTGTTAAATAATACAAATAATTGATGATAATAATAATAATAATAATCCAGTTTGGATGTAATAAAAGCCTGAATGACCTTCTCAAGGATGCTAATAGAGAGAAATGTTTTAATGTTTTAACTTTAGTTTAAAGTCTTAACTGAAAGTCACTGGCTTTAACAGCTGATTTGATCTGTAAGTCAAATTGAAAAAAAGAAACAAAGATGACACCAAAATTGGGGATGTACTGGGGATATATGGGAAATGTAGCTGTCTGTTGGATAAATCACAAAAGGTATAGTTTTTAGGGAATTGTTTAAATCTGGATATAAAACAATCTATTGAAATGTTTTTTATCGTTCTCTGGAACCAAGACAGAAAGGGAAATCAGAATGACAATAGTGGTTAAAATAATGAATTGTATTTGCTCTTTTTACTGTTACAAAGTAGTTTTTCTGTTTAGTTATATTTTTGAGCATTTTGTACTATTTTACCTTGCTAAAAGTTATATTTTTCTATGTCGAGCAGGGCCTCCTGCTCGATGTAGTGAGATGCATGAAAGAGCAACTTTTTCCAGTGTGAGCTAGTGAGCTCTGTATTTGGTGGCTGTTTGCTCCTGCTCTGTGGACAGGAGTACATTCTGGTGACTTGCCTGTTTTTACTTACATTTCAGTTTAGTGACCAAATCCTGTAATTTGTTGTTTTCCTTATTAAAAGGTGATAGCAGCTTGCCCCTGTCTTTTAATTTTATTTGTCATAGAAAAATTATTAAAAACCTTTCATTTTGCCTCCCTGTCTTCTTTTTTCAACCCCCACTTTTTGCTGCTTTCCCACTTCCCGTGGACCTTTTAGGGAAACGTAACACGATGGTTAAAAAAGTACTACAAGCAGTAGAAAAAAGATGAAGTTAAGCTAATGAAAAGCCTTTCAGAATCCAATTCAACAGCAAATAACCACATAGTTCACTTTGTATAAGTCCAAATAAGTTGAGATTTATTGCTACACCAACCAGTAACCGACCAGTAGGAAATGCCAAGCACCTACAACACAACAAAACTTTTTAAGTGGGAAAATCACTCTGGTTATATGACAGCTGTCAGCCCTGGATGTCATTTGGTTGTTGAAGCCAGCAATGTAGCTCACCTCGTGTCTTCTCATGAGGTTTGTTTAAGGTTATAAAATATCAAATCAAATCAAATCAAATCACTTTTATTGTCACATCACATGTGCAGGTACACTGGTACAGTACATGTGAGTGAAATTCTTGTGTGCGAGCTTCACAAGCAACAGAGTTGTGCAAAATACAATAACGTAAAACAAGCAAAATATAAAAATGGCTAATCTAAAAAGTAATAAATATATGTACAATATGTAAAGGTATATACATTACTGAATGTGTATACTAAATATGTTTTTCTACGTGTGTGTGTTTGAGTGTGTATATAGTATGTATATACATGTTTTACAAATGAAATAAAGTAAACAATAAAATAAGATATATAAAATATACAGAGGTTGGTATGTGCAGAACAGTGGTATTTATATACAGTATGGAGTGCATAATGTTGAAGTTCCAGTAGTGAGGGTGAGGTGTCTATGAAGTGTTCAGCAGTCTGATGGCCTGATGGAAAAAGCTGTCTCTCAGTCTGCTGGTACGGGACCGGATGCTGCAGAACCTCCTTCCTGATGGAAGTAGTCTGAACAGTTTATGGCTGGGGTGACTGGAGTCCTTGATGATCCTCCCCGCTTTCCTCAGGCACCGCTTCCTGTAGATGTCTTGGAGGGAGGGAAGCTCACCTCCAATTATCCGTTCAGCACACCGCACTACTCTCTGGAGAGCTTTGCGGTTGTGAGCGGTGCTGTTGCCGTACCAGGTGGTGATGCATCCAGTGAGGATG
Organism: Pelmatolapia mariae; assembly: GCF_036321145.2. NCBI lineage: Eukaryota > Metazoa > Chordata > Actinopteri > Cichliformes > Cichlidae > Pelmatolapia > Pelmatolapia mariae. The sequence goes on along the minus strand of NW_027052254.1, from coordinate 46,427 downwards.
CTCTCAATGGCACAGCGATAGAAGGTCCTGAGGATGCGGGGGCTCATGCCGAATCTCTTCAGTCTCCTGAGAAAGAAGAGGCGCTGCTGCGCCTTCTTCACTGTTTTGTTTATGTGTACTGACCACGTAAGATCCTCAGCCAGATGTACACCAAGGAAGCGGAAGCTGCTCACTCTCTCCACAGCAGCGCCGTTGATGGTGATGGGGGTGTGTACTCCTCTGCACCTCCGGAAGTCCACTATCAACTCCTTTGTCTTTGCGACGTTGAGGGTGAGATGGTTGTCTTGACACCAGTGGGTCAGGGCGCTGACCTCCTCCCTGTAGGCCGTCTCATCACCGTTGGTAATAAGACCCACCACTGTAGTGTCGTCCGCAAACTTCACAATGATGTTGGAGTTTCTAGTGGCCGTGCAGTCGTAGGTGTAGAGTGAGTACAGGAGAGGGCTCAGTACACACCCCTGTGGAGCACCAGTGTTCAGTGTGATGGGGGATGAGGTGGTGCTGCCCAGTCTGACCACTTGGCGTCTGTCAGACAGGAAGTTAAGGATCCAGCTGCAGAGGGAGCTGCTCAGTCCTAGATCCTGCAGTTTCCTGTCCAGCTTCGAGGGAACGATGGTGTTGAATGCTGAGCTGTAATCTACAAACAGCATTCTCACATACGTGTCTCTCTTCTCCAGGTGTGACAGGGCAGCATGGAGTGTCAGGGCTATGGCATCATCAGTGGACCTGTTGTGGCGGTATGCGAACTGTAGAGGGTCCAGTGAGTCGGGTAGTGCAGAGCAGATGAAGTCCCTGACCAGCTTCTCGAAGCATTTGCTCACGATGGGGGTCAGGGCTACGGGTCGCCAGTCGTTCAATGAGGAGATGGTGGAGGATTTGGGTACAGGGACGATGGTGGCCATTTTGAAGTATATATAATAAATATAATATATTAGTATATATATAGTATATATAGTAAATATAATATGCTGGCCGAATCTGCCACTGTGGACACTTCACTCGAACACTCCTGTATCAGTCACATTTGGACACTCCCACAGTCAGTGACATACACATACACACACTGTGGAAAAAGTGGCTCTTTCATGCATCTTGTAGGCTGTGCCGTTGTGATCTTTCTATTTTTGGGTTTCCATTTTCCCCCTGTAACTGCAGTGCGATTTAGGCCAGCGAAGCACAATATCATGTCTGGAGTGATTTTTCAAAGCACTGACTGTTACTCTCCTCTTTTCAAAACACTCTTACTTGGACAGATTAGGGTTGTTTCCTGAAGCTATGCACACTTCTTCAGCCTGATTTGTTCTCTTGTATGTTTTGGACATTATAACGTTGCGCTAAAATAGTTTTCTCTCCAGCTCCCATCTGTCTCAGTGTTTTGTGGAACGGCCTCAATGAATCTATGGAAAATGACATGTTCAGTGAAAAATGTGTATTTTTAGTGTTTCACTGATAAAACTTTATCTGAAAAACTGGGGAAAACAAAAAAAATCCTGGTCCAGGTCACGAAAACATTTCTCTTTAGGTTCATTCTCATTGTGGATTCTCAGACTAAGTGTTACACAAAATGTGATCCTGCATAATCTACCCAAGCCAAGCAGAACCACTCGCAACAGCATAATTAACAGCTCCTTCTTGATTAGCACCTCAGTAAGAGTGTTAGGAAGGCTGTCACAAATCACCCGAGTTTTATTAGACACGCATCACAGTGGTCTGCAAATATAACAGCTGCTAAACAACATACTACCATACTATATCTATTGAGTATAATAGGTAACACAAACCACTATCTCACAGCAACAGCATCCTCTCAATCAACAAGAAAATCTTCAAACCAATTATGCACATGGCTATTGAATGTGGGAAGCACACGTAGCGATATTGTATGTGAGTCTCTGTGCCTGGGGGTGAAAAAAATACTTCATACAAATTATGTTAATATCTCATTTGTCCCAAGCTACTGATTCTCTATTAAAATGTGTTGAGGTGATAAATAGATGTGGAGGATCATAGTGAACCACAGAGGATCAAAACTCCAGAAAATTAAATTACAGCTATTACTACAAAATTTTTTGTCATTATTTAAACCATGGAGAGGATTTAATTTTCTTACAGAGAGGGCAGCAGATTTCTGTGTCTTAAAGTAGGGGGATTAAACCTAGGTTACAGGATACCTAAGATACTGAAACACATTTCTGTTCATCTAATTATCCAGTTGATGATTACAAGAAGGGCTGGACCCTGCACAGATCACCAGCCTATCACACCCCAGAATTATTTATCCTATCATATTATACACAATAATAATTTCAGTGGATACTGTTGCTTTTCTTATGTGTCCGTAATGGCGTTAAAAGTATTTATTAAGGCATCACAGGAAAACATTTCTGCAAAAAAACAAAAAAAAAAACCCAGTTTGAGTTCAAGTTATTTTTTAACTGGAATAAATGGATAACAGTGCAATGACAGCACAACACATCAGAAAGAGATGAATCATACTTAAAAAAAAAAAGATTAAATATTCCTTTATTTATTTAATTATAGTCATTTTTCCAGATTGTTGATTGTCATTTGATTCTTTTTTTCAAATGAGGATTAGGGGAGAGCTGCAACCATCTGCACTTTCATGTTACAAAGCAAACACTGTCTGTTCTTGTTATTACCGAGAGCTTCCTGCTGAAGGGTTTAACTGAATTTCAGTAAACGATCAGTAAACTGATCAGGGCGTCATATCTCATTCCAAAATATAATAGCTCAAATAGCGGTCGGTAATCAAATATTTCAACATGTTATCTCCTCATCCTCATAAATGCTGAATGCAGTCCACAGGAAACAAGTGAAACCAATTGAGCCGGCAGCTCAGTCAATGACTCACCTCCAAAAGTGTGGGTTAATGTATCCTGTTCTATATCAGTTGGTTGTTATAGCAGTGACTCAGCACCAGGATTTTCTGACAAGCAGAACCCTGATACCTTCCGCAAACACTTGCTGTGTGAATGTTTTTGTGAGTCAGTGAAACAGGAAAAAGGTAGCTAATGAGAAGTTTAGTCTACGTATTTCTGGAAATCGTGTGCATATGTCAAAACAATATAAGAATCATTTTAGTTTAATTAATTCTGTTTTATTTATATAGCACCAATTCACAAGTACAGTTATTCAAGTCATTTTATATTATAAAGACTACAATCACATGACCCCCTCTGAGCAAGCAGCTGGTGACAGTGGGAAGGAAAACACCCAGTTAACAGGAAGAAACCTCCAGCAGAACCAGATCAGGGAGGGGCAGTCCCCCCTGAGGAGGGAAAGAGAAAAGGGCAAAGAAAGTGATGGGACAAAAGGCAAAGTATGGGAGAATGAGCCAGACTTTAAAAATTACTAATGACTAAATATAGTAGTGCTGTATAAACACTTAAAAGAGATAAGCGAAGAAGAAACGCTCAGTGCATTATGGGAAGAATTATGGGTATAATGATGAACTGATACTTTGTTTTGAAGTGGGGCTTACTTCAAACAACACATGCATACTCACTGAGCAGCATTAGGACCATTAGCACCAAACCTAAAATGCATCACATTTTAGTCTCTTAGGAGTTTAACAGAACACAACAAGCAGTCTAAAATTACTCCACTCAGTGTTGCACTACACACCTAAATGCATAGTTATAGAGTGGGGTTGCATCACTCATCCATCCATCCATCCATCCATCTTCTTCCGCTTTATCCAGGCCGGGTCGCGGGGGCAGCAGCCTAAGCAGAGAAGCCCATACCTCCCTCTCCCCAGCCACCTCCTCCAGCTTATCCGGGGAACACCAAGGCGTTCCCAGGCCAGCCGAGAGATATAATCTCTCCAGCGTGTCCTGGGTCTGTCCTGGGGCCTCCTCTGGAAAACCTCACCCAGGAGGCGCCCAGGAGGCATCCTTGTCAGATGCCCGAACCACCTCAACTGGCTCCTTTGGTTGTGGAGGAGCAACGGCTTTACTCTGAGTCCCTCCCAGATGGCTGAACTTCTCACCCTATCTCTAAGGGAGAAGCCAGCCACCCTTCGGAGGAAACTCATTTCCACCACTTGTATTCGTGATCTCGTTCTTTCGGTCCCTACCCACAGCTCGTAACCATAGGTGAGGGTAGGGACGTAGATCGACCGGTAAATTTTACGCTCAGCTCTCTCTTCACCACGACGGACCGGTGCAGCGTCTGCATCACTGCAGCCGCAGCACCAAGGATACTTGAACTCCTCCACTCCTTTGCATTACTCAAAAATCTAAAATACTAAACACTTTAAAGGGAGGGAGACCATCTGTCCATTAATATGCATCCGTGAGCCTTTTTTGGCCACCAAGACAGTATGTCTCCTATAGGATTGCAAAGTTGCACAGGTACAGTATTTCAAAGTTTGTGCTCTATATATTTGAAGTAGTTTAGAATAGCAGTAAAGGATTGCAGCTTTTCACTTATGAAGACTCTTCAAACCTCTCTTACTCCAGGTATATCTCTATTTCCTTATTGTCTACCTGCAGTCTATGGTAAATGTTTTTGACACGTTTACATTTTATAAATCTGTCCTTGTAAATTGTGGTCCATATTTACCACAGGTTTGTGTAACAAAAACAAAAACTTTCTGATCCAAATAAATTCCTTTTATTAGTGGAACTCTAGAGTTTTAAATCGCCCTAGCTTTTAGTTTATTTCTCTCTTTTTTAGTTTTTTAGTGTATGAATCTACATGCATGTGAGTCAGCAGCTGTCAGAAGGTTTGTCAGTTTGCACTTGGCTCAACAATGTGACAGTTGGGTAATCAGTAATGCCACATCCTGTCAGATTCAACACAACAACAATTCCAAGGGTCCAAAAATTTCACTTGATGAAAATGTAGGAAAAAAAGATGCATTTTGAAAAATTTTCCAAGCATTAATTCATTTGTTACTGATGCGTTAATAAACTAATATGGTTATATATATATATATATATGCATGTTTATGGGTGCATTTATATCCTTAAATGGTCGTGTATCCCATCTACAAGTGCAAACTTAGTCATGGCTCCTTTATTGCTGGTGATGATTAAATCTTAAATCTGTCTGTTAATCTCAAAGTCTGTCATGCTTTCATGATTTAATGAAGGAGAGGCAGCCAATGCCAGATCCTCCCATCAGGCTCATATGACACACAGAGAAGGACAGCTGTCACACAGAGCTGGTTTTTAGATAGAGAAGAATCATATTAACTGTAAGTAATATTTATTGGCCAAACTCACTGAGATTCATAGACTTAAACAGAAGAGATAACTGAATTACTCATTTCAAAATTATTTTTTTATTGACATTTGACCTACTTTTGACTTAATGTCGCTGAAAAGGACAATGCCACTACCTCTCTTAGCCATTATCAGTGGATGAACAAGCAACTGGATCAATATAAGACACGCTGATTATTAATTAACAGCTATTTGTGCAAGCGAGAGGCTATTATTATTTTCACAGAGAAAATAGAGTGGGTTGTGTTTCTAGCTTAACTAGATACCCTAACTAAAATTACATAAGTCTTTAAAAATCTCAGTAATTAAAAACTTTTATACTGTTTCTAACTAGCAGTGCAGACCATTCAGTATGTGGAACAGATGCCCCTCAATCTTTTTTTTTTTGGTATGTGCTTACTGGGAATTTCCATGCATATTTATTATGAAATGGGCCATATTGAATGTGGAAGAGAGAAGCTGTTGGCCACAGGCATTCAGCTAATGAGACTCAAAGGGTGGCATATTTTGGTATTTTTTTTTAATATTATTTCTTTTCATTGCTTTCAGGGTTTAAATGTTAAAATGAGTTAGGTTGTGTGACTTTACTTTAAGGCATTTTTCCAACCCTTATGCTTGACTTGACAAATCTGTTGTTTCACAAAACCTAAGTACCAATTTACAATTCTGGTTTCTGCAAATGATGGGTTTGCATTCATGTAATTCTGTTTACTCTAATTTTTTTAATACAATGATTTGCAAATCTCATAAACCTGTTTTTTATTCACAATAAACAGGAAACATATCAGATGTTTAAAATGGGAAAATGTAACAATTGTAGAAAAATATTAGCTCGTTTGCCTCAGTCCATTTTAAATTAGCTTTGGCCCAGACAGAGAAGACAGCAGTGTTTCTGGGTCATGTTCACCTATGACTTAATCTTTGCATAGTATACCTTTAACCTGTATTTATGGATGGCACAGTGAACTGTGTTCACAGTGATTTCTGGAAGTGTTCCTGAGCCCATGCAGTGAATTCCTTGACAGCATTATGCCAAACTTTAATGCAGTGCTCATCTCAGGACCCAAAGATCACCTGCAATGATACTGACGTTTGGCCTTGTCACTTGCACATAGAGATTTTTCCAGATTTTTGATGATATTATGTAATGTAGATGATGAAATATTCAAGGTCTTTATAATATTCTCAAAATTGTGCCACAATTTGTAGACACAGTGTTTCCAGACCTTGACTTCTGAGAAACTCTGCCTTTCTAAAATGTTCTGTATATACCCAGTTGTGTTACTGACCTGTTGCCAGTTAACCCAATTAGTTGCAAAATGTGATGTGATAACTTGAGAACGAGGGGACATAGGAGCTGATGGAATTGATAGCACAGGTGCACCTACTAAAAATCTTGGATGAGCTTGAATCTCAGTGACCTCAACCTCAAAGTCAAAGGTTAAGTTTACTAAAAATCTTGTAAATGCGATAACTTGAGAACAAGGTAACGTAGGACTCTGAAATTGATATCACAGGTGTGTCTACTAGAAGGCTGAAGGGTAGCAATGGCAGTTGCCAGTATTTTGTTTGTTTAACTTACTTTTCCAGCCTTTTGTTTCCCCTCTCTCTTACCTTTTGAGGCATGTTGCTGCCATCAAATTCAAAATGAGCCATTAATTTTTTCTTAAAATGACATTTTCTCTGTTCATTCTGGTTCATTTACATTTTCCACAGAATCCCAACATTTGTGGAATTTGGTTTTTATATAACTCTTTGGCGAATGTTTAAAAATATGTATTTTTGATGAGGTTGATGATGTTTGACACATACTGTCAAATATCATCATCACAAAACAACTCCAAAGTATTCAAATACTGTGTGTAGCAGTTTTACATTATGTTGGCAGATGCAGTACAGTTAATGCTTGTGTGCATGAATTAACTGTTTGTGCAAATTAACCCTGTGTGAGTACTGATCCCTACAGCTTTCCTGGATGTTTCTTATGTCTGGGAAGGGCATCTTTTAATATCAGCCAAGACAGAGGAATCCTAAGCAGTGTGATTATAATGGCATTGAAAAGCATTTTACATTTTGTATTATATTCTGGTGAATACTTAAAGATGTTTTAAAGTCAAATCAAGATATAAATGTAAGCAAAAGTGAGCATTTTTGTCCAGCAGCTTCACCATTGCTGTGTTTGCCTCAGTTTTCAAGTATTTTTTGCTGTTTAACCACTGATTTAGAATGGATGGTCAAGCTGAACTTTTAACTTTTAAAGCCATCTTAATTTAATCATTACTTTCAACATCATAAACTGGTATAAATGCTGGGGAATTAACTGGCCGTTACTTTTGCTGTTAGCTCATTGAAGCACTTCCACTTCGCTATGACATTTGGCTTCTGTTGTTAAAACAAACAAACAAACAAACAAACAAACAAACAAACAAACAAAAACACCCCAAAACAAAAGCCTTTGGCCAGGACTAACACATTGTGAAAGTCATAAGTCATTTGGTCCAACAGCTATTAATATTGCAATATGCTGCAAGGAACAATATAATCTAGTGTATGCATGTATTTTCTGCTTAGCTTAACACTGTGATGTGCCAGTGTATATATGTATATCTATATATGTATAGCAGGCACTGTAGCTTATGTTTTACTTTCTCAGTAACATTGATTAAGGCTTAAATAAAACCTCTGGTTAATGTTTTTTTCCCCTTGGTTTAACGATGCACGTGCATTTTAATGCACAAATACAGTGAGTGATATTTATCATGCTTCTTTAATTACTTATGACTTTATGCACTGGTGCCCATTCCTTTGAGAGGCTGGTGTTACACTGATCCCAGGTCTGCTGGTGCTACGTTACCCCTTAACTGGTCGATACTCTATTAATAGCAGGATAATGACTTAAGATTCAAGGCGATACATTCAGATTAGACAAAGCTTCCACGAACAGAGGATAGAGTTCAAATGACATATGCAGCTAATATTAGCAGATTACAGCACATAGCAAGCTCAAGTAATTAACCCTGGTCTGAGGTCAGTACATCAGGGAGCTGAGAGATAACAGCATCTACTGTGTTAATGCTACAATATGGAGACACACAGTATAGAAGTACATTACATTTTAACAAAGAAAAGCAATCATTTTGACTTCTTTGTGATCTTTTTACATTCTAATTGGAATAAAATCTCTTTCTCTGTAATTATAAAATCCACATCTCATATTTCTGTGAAAATATGAGTATGAGAATATTTCATGCTGTTATGAGATACCCAGGTCGGACAGATAACCCTAACCCTTTCGTGGATGCACGGTGTGTCTTCAATATAATTCTCTTAAAATGAATTCAAATTGATATTGTGCTGGTTTACTCATTCACTTCCAAAGAATGTGATTTCCATATCCTGTGGGAGTTTTGTCAGAAAGTGGCGTAAATATTTGCCAAATCAAACATGCAGAGCTACCTGCAGTGGTGACCTCTTGTGAATAAGGGAGTGGCAAAAGGAGTGGCAAAAAGTAGCACTCATTCAAAACAAATCCTACTGCCCCTGCTTTCTGGCATAATGTAAAAATTAGAGCTAACTGTACTGAGCATTCAACCATGGTCTGGTCATGAATACAACATCGAACTGAGAAACATGTATAAATGTTAACTTAGACATGTAAAATTAGGCATAAACCCCATTGTTGTGCTTTTTTTCATGCTTTTGTTAGCCATGCGATGACTTTCCATCGTCTTTTTTTCTTCCTATTTCTATGATGCTCTGTACCAACAATTAAAGCCTACAGTACCATAAACGTACTATATTTTGCTGCTGGCCCTGAAATTTATTACAGAGACATGTTTAGAAAACAAACTGCAGATACTAATGTGTTGGCTGTAAATTAATTTCGAAGGGAACTCAAATTGTGAGCTTTTGTGAACTTTGTATGCAAAAACTTTTCTGCTTCTTTCATAATTTAGATTTCAGACTGACATCAATGACTATGCTTTTGCATTGGCAAGCTAACAATATTATCACTGACCCATATATTTTCTCCCTCCAGTAGATTTTAAATTAATACCACGCATGCGGAGTTCTGGAGCTCTGGCCCAGAAAGTTAAAAAATGGATGTCATGTTGAGCCCCTAATAGACTTTCATTTTTTCCATCCCATTATGAAGCCACGATCCAGTGACTCGCTAGAGTAATTGCTGTTATTGTGTTAAATTTGTGTCATTTTGGAAAGCCAGTATCTAGGGCACAGTGATGCTTTGTTATTACATGACATTTTTGTTTATTTACTGCTCATCGCTTTTTAATTGTAGGGTTCTGGTTTATCTGCAGGGAAAATTTCAGTTTGAGACTTTAGTGCATTTTAGTATTTTCACATTTTGATATGACGACAGTGCTAAAAAATACTTGGAGTGTAAACACAAATTATTCTCGAAACATCACGTTTTACTTCAGCTTGCAATTTATGATTCTTATGATCGGGGAAAGTCAAAGTCAATGGCCGCGTCACACAAGCAGCATCTAAAAATGTCCATCTAAAATGAGCATTACGGCCTACCGCCTTACCACCACCTGTCGGGAGATTCTATCAGTGGCCTATTTTTCTGGACTGACGTGGGAGAAGTGAACATCAAGGTCCTTTTCTCGCTCACATCCTCTCAGCTAATTCTCTTCATCACTGGCAGTCATGTTGTACTGCAGCCATTTAAGCAGAGATGAAATGAATCAGCGTTATATCACCTCATATCAAGTGTGATAATTTGTCCTATTTGTATGTACTTATTTTTCCAACATGTTAACTTGTTACTTACACTTATTTCACAGCACAATCTAAACAACGACCCCCAAAGCAGTGTTGGCTGTTGGTGCGTTGGATCAGTCCGTCACATGACGCTGATACACCAGACACGCCTGTGTGACTATAGGTTACTTTTCAGATGCTGTCAGAGTTAAATGCGCAGGGTTTTCTTTAATTTTTTATTTGGCAGACATTAATCTGTAACTGCTTAACAGGGCCTGAGTGAAAAACCTCTTCATATTAGCCTCTTCAGAAGTCTTACCTCTATTGAACTGGTAAATTTACTGAAATCATCCACAAGCCAAACCCAGTGCCCTTTTTGACTGTTTTAAAAACAGTCACCTGGCTCCAGAACTGTCTTGTTACTCTTTTTTGCCCATGTTCCACTTCTCCATTCAGCTTGGTAGTTTTTGTCAAATACTGCAGGCAAACAGAACGGCTGTCATGGGCCATGACTTACCGCACGAAATACTATGATAATCTGCTGAGTAGCTGCCAGTAGAAATCAGGGTTTCGGTCTGAACAGATGAGTCAGGGATGAAGTAGTCAGTAGAGCCGTAGTCTGTTATATCACCAACTGTTGAATACAGTCGACGCAGGTTTATTTATGTTCATTTGTTATCCCCAGAATATGAATTATCAAAAAGTTTTAGCAAAATAATGGATATAAGGGTGAGTCCCCATGTCCTCAAGGTCTCTGCCCCCACGCTTTGTAGAGTCTTCATAAACTCATCATGAGGAGCCTGAGTCTGCAGAGGGTCTCAGTGCTGGGCCTTGTTCCTGTACCAAAGATGCCAGGATCACAGACCTGTGGCACTGACTTATTATGTCACGAAGACCCTGGACCCCATTCAGTTCTTTTACCAGTGTCGTCTAAGAGATGAGGACGCCATCATCCACCTGCTCAGTTGTGTCTACACCCATCTGCACCAGCTGGCGAGCACTGCGCGGCTCATGTTTTTTTAATTTTTCCAGTGCATTCAGTACGTTCAGGTCGACCCTCCTGGATGACAAGATGACAGAAATGCAGCCCCTGGCTGCCTCTCTCATGTCCTGGATTGTTGATTACCTGACAAGAAGACCACAAAATGTGCATCTTCAATATTTTACGTCTAATAAGGTGATCAGCAACACCGAGGCACCACGAAGGACTATCCTCTCTTCTTTGCTCTTCACACTATACACCACAGACTTCAGCCACTACACAGAGACCTGCCAAGTTTTCTGATGACTGTGCAGTGGTTGGATGCATCAGTGAGGGTGATAAGACAGAGTACTGGACTGTGGTGGACTGCATGTTTTCGTTGTAATGAGTGGCTGATTGAGTTACTAGTGCCTTTCTATCTGCTCAGAGCACTAGTGTCTCTAGAACTAAAACTAGTGTCCTCTGACATCAGACATCAGTAAGAAACATTTGCTAGACCGCCGTTGAATGTTTAAGTAGATAGACCACACCTATGGGCCTAAATGCGCTGAGTTTTGCTATGTTACTGGCTGATTAGATAAGTGCTTTGACAAGCAGTTGAAGAGGTGTACCTGTTCAACTAAGTGGCCAGTGAGTATACATGACCTAGTTTTCCTATACTTTCACAAACTCTTCTGTTCCACTTGTGGAGAAATGTTCTTTACCATCACATTGCCTCCTTGTTCTATTTTTGCATGATTTCATGCTGTTTTTATCATCTGTAATGTTGTACTTTTTTCCAGATCCTCTAGTAGGGCAAGACTACTCAAATGAGTCATGGCTAAGGCTCGATAAATAATTCTGTTGATACTACAGATTTTGAGATATTTTACATAGCATTTCACTTGTTCTTTATGTATGAAGTGCCAGCTCTGCTCATAGATTTTAGTGAGACTAAGAATACTGGAGATGACAGCATCTTCAAAAAGTACACTGTCTTGTGGCTTGCAGGCTTGTATTTCATGCTCACTGTATGATTCAGAGGGTTTACTTTTCCCTCGTCTGTTTCACTGTCCTTCATTTAGCCCTTTAGCCCTCGCTGTGTTTGGGACTTAGACTCAGCAAGAGTCATATATACACAAAGCTGCCTCTGCATAATTGTCAGAAATATTTAACCAAGCTCATTATATAATAAAATAACAATTAATTAACAAGTATAAATGACCATGAATTGCTTGCTTTAATCAGCATGCACAAGGAGCTCCCCTACCTCCTCTAATCAGCTTGAACACAGATCTGTGGAGTCCTGAGAGCATAAATTCACCAGGCCAGAGCTCAGCTCTAATGGCTTTGTGGAGCAACGAGGTGAGAGGAGTAATCACTAAACATGAACACAGTACATTTCTCCGAAGCAGGTTCAACAAACTGAAATTCCCTTCATCCCCAAAGTCTGTGTTGTTCAATTAAAATGCTTCTGTTGGACAGCAGCATTAATCACAGCATGTTGGACTGCTCCATGTTTCTCAGCCTGAACGTAGCGAGGACATAGGTGTGACACTGAAAGTCTAATTAGGAATAAGCATGTCAGACATTGTAGCTACTGGAGCCAATAACAAACTGACTGTGTGTATGTGGGAACAGACTGATTTCAGTTTGACCAGGGGCTAAAACATTAGTCCTCTGAGTTTTCAGCCTGAAAACCATATTTTTGCTTCTTCTTTCTTTCTTATATCAGTGTAAAGATCTCAATATTTCCTCAGAGTTTGTTTTAGCAAACCTTAGAGGAAGAATTAAATGTGTAGAGCAGAATATGAAACTGATGTGCGAGTATCAGTGCACCTGTGCTTGTGGACATCTGCTTCCCTTTCAACACTGACCACATTTGTGTCTTCTAATGAAGTATCTCTGAGTGGAGGAGTTGCCTCTCTTCTTTGATGTATTTCTTTCTGCATAATTGTTAAGTGTTGGTGCCAAAAGGAACCACAGAAAACAAGATTTCAACCCCAAAGTTCGATTCAATCATGTTCTCGCTCATGCTTTGTGTAGAGATGCTATTTCCTCTATAATAATGTATCTTTTCAAATAAACTATAATACAATAATTCTAATTTATATAACCACTTGGAATCAAATGTTTTCAGTGTTTTCCCAACCAAGCTATTTCCTACATTAAGAAAAATAATTTTCATTCTCCATATATACTATATGTGCATGACATGCGTTATGTTTTCATCTTATATTAATCCCCCTTATATGCCACAGTGCTGCTGACAGGTAAGCTGTAATAGGCGACAGTGGGAAACAGCCTGCTGGGCATTCATGTGCTAAGAAGTCACATTTGGTTGTGTAACTGTCAGCTATCTAAAGTCTTAAATTTAAGTCTTTCGTCATTTCTCTCCTCTACAGCTTCATGCTGCCTGAGGATGTACACAAGCAGAAGACGACAAACAGCATCCCTTTTTTTTAAAAAAAAAAAAGGAAAACAAAAACATTTTTCTGATTTTCTTTAGTTATTCTCACCCAAAATATAACCAGTGCAATGTTCATTTAGGGCATTCCCTGTACCAAAAAGGGTACACATGCATTTAATATGCAGTATGTTCTGCTGTCAGTTTTAATATCTGATGACTGCTACCTGGACCTGCACTGTGCCATACACAAGTAGCAGATCACTCTGTATCTTGGTATTGGTTTGATTCAAGATGAAAATAATTACAACTGGATGTAACTGTTTTTTGAAAGTCTTATTCGCAAGTGTGTCAGACTACAGACTCCCTCAAATTGGAGCCGGAGCAAAATTAATATGTCAGTTGAGACACATCATCCATGCTTGGAAGACATGTTTCTAAAGTGATTTCTGTCTGCAACAGATGCACATTTAAAATCCCATGAGAGCTTTGAAATAAACTTTAAATCTAAGCCCTTGAAAAAGTTAGTTGTTCTCTCTTTAAAGGACATTTCTGCATTGGTGCATTGATAAGCCAGACAGCTGTGAGTCAGTCAGAGAGATGTTAGCTTTACTGTCTGTGCCCGAGGAAACGTTCTGCTTATTATTCTGCTCACTCTGTAAACATTTCATTAGTGAAATGTGAAGATAGGCATTTTCCCTCTGAAGCTGATGAAATTGTTATTGTTCCTATTTGTAGGTTTGCCCCCATTGCGTGTAGAGCTAATACCTGAACTCAGCGTGGATTTATGTAAAAAGGCAGCGCATGTATTGTTTCCACCTCTTACTGTCTGTGTAGAAAAATGCCATTCTTTTATAGAAGAAAAGCATATCTCAAAAGAGAAAGTAGAAGAAAGAAATTGGTTCAAAACAAATACAATTATTTGCATGAAAATGTGTGATTTGTGACTATTTTTTGATCTTGCCTTAAACCAACTGGTATAAGAAATTTGACCACACAATCTTACAGTATTTATTAATGTGTGGAAAGTGTCATCATCATTCCTGGGAAGGTGATCTATGGCAAAAAATGTCATTCTTGCTTTTTTTATTATTATTATTTGGGAATGATTCACCACAAGCTAATCAGATTCTTTTTAGCTTCATGCTTGCGAGGCAGAAGGATAAGCTGGTTGTGACTTTCCACGCAGAAGTGTGCCAGGCAGACAGTAGCTTCAGCCTTATCAGTTTGTGCATATGCTTGAGCAGCAGGATTTGGGAAGATACAAAGTGGGGCAGATGGGGTCTTTTGGATGCATAAAGGCTAAAGAGCTCTGGTGTAATCTTGGTAATGAATGCTAATGAGAACTTGTTGCTGACGTTTGTGCTTAATACTCTGATGTGGTCTTTTGCAAACAGCAGAATTTGCTCTGTAGCTGGTGAATACTAACAGAGCAAATCAAAGAGGCTTTATGATGAAATTGAGATATTTTTTTTTCATGCTTTGTTTAGTATTCCACGTCTTATCACATGCATCCACTTTACTAATGCATAAAATCATTTTATTAATTTTCATGTGACAGACTGGTGCAACTCTGCGCTGCTCGATTGTAGTGCTAAATTTTTAGGGAAAAAATGACATAGTTTGTGTGAATAAAATAATGTAATATGTTATGAACATCGTTATACAAAAATGCACAAGCATTTCATTTATTGTAAATTCTTCTGTGTCCTGCAGACACAGAAGAAATTAAATCTTTCAGATTTCTTCAGACGAATTCGTTATTTGTAATGGTAATTCAGGAGCTGAAATTCAGAAATTCATAGCAATGTTTATAAAAGACAGTCTGACAGTGAACTGTTGATATGTTATTTATTTATTCTAATGACCAGCCGGGAACGAGACTTCTGTCTCCAAAACTACATTCAGTTGTAGAAGTGTAAATGACCTCACTTCTCACTTGATAAATGGCCTGAGCAATATTTTCCTTCATTATCCTAATCACTAGTTTCAGGTCTTGCTGAGTAAAGCATGATGTTCATTTTATATTTGTTTACATTTTTGAGTAAAATAATAATAATAATAATACAGAGTGTACTTGAGGTTGTGGTGTTTTTTAATTGCCAAGTCAAAACCACTATTCTCCTGTCATGTCAGGTTAAAAAGAAAAAACAAGTTACTGCCAAAATGCTCTCACAGACACTCACAAAAATTATATTACAGTGGCCATTTTTAAAATAAATAAGATTAACAGTAATGTTCCTAAAACCTTACACAGCATTATATGCATACTTTACATGTTCACACCAAACAAATAAAGGAAATTAAAATTATTATTATGTATGTGCTTAAAGAATGGCAACAGTTCAGTATGTTATCTAAAAATAATGCAACCATATAGTATAATGCTGTTAGTATATTTTATATAATATGGAGTTAGCCATATATAACAGTGTATATAACACCTGTATTGGAATTTATTTGCACAGAAACCCATGAAGATTAAAGTAAAAGCTAGTACAAAGAAATCTTTGCCAGTATCAAATGTTCTGCCACAGTGAGCCTTCCATCACATTTGATGACAGAGCATAGTGTTGTCCCTGCTGATAAACTGCCCCACAGGTCCTCTTCCATTGACTGAAAGATTAAGATTCCCTCCTGACATCATGAAAACTCTTAACTGGACAGAAAATGGTTGTGTGCACGAGATAGAAGAAGCTAATCAGCTGGGAAAATCCTGTTCCTGTATGTTATCACACAAACCAGTGCTCACCTCTTTTACCTTAATCCTGATTATCTCTTTCTCCTCAACTCACCATCTTGTCCTTTTATTTCTCCTTCTGCCATTTCTCATTTTGCAAACACTCTCTCTCTGTTTCATCATGCACAATGAGGCTACAACAGAAACACACTGAAGGGAACAGACAAACCTCTCTGCGCTATCTTTAAGGTTATTTCAATCTGCTGAAGTGGATTTTTAGTTTTTCAGACTTTACAAGCTCTTTAAATTCAGACCAATATCTGAGTTGAATATTTGATATTTGATCCTGTCAACTGAACCCAGAATGTGATGAATAGCCTCTCAGCAGTGCCTTAGTGATTGGTTAAAAGCTCCAACATAACACCGTCAAAGCACAAGTCCTCTAACAAGCCCAGAAGGCAAAAAGGAGCAATCAAGTGCATGCGATGATTCACAGAACATAGATAGCACTCCTTCTTTTAAGATTAATGGCTTTTTCCACTTGTTGTGTTACTGACTATGGAATTGCCTTTTTCTGTTTCAGTGTGTAATGGAAATGGAGGTTAAGGTTTCAAATTGAGGTCATTCTTGTCAGGGGATGGAAAAAACTAAACCTTTTGATCCATTTTAATAGTAAACACAGTTAGCTCCATACATTTCACACAGCTCGATGTTCCACATACTATAGGTGTGCATTGCTTTTGGGAATTGGGGATAGAAAAGGAATGATGCACCAGGTAGCCTGAATTAAATCTGGATGGCTGAAAGTGCTTGGAGGCCGAAACAGTCATACATGTCAAAAGCACCTTTTCCGTTAGTACCTACTCAGATTGACTCGGCACAGTTTGTTGCTTTACTGGTCCACTGGGGGAACTGAATTAAAGGATATCAGTTGAAGAGTACTTCATTAATAATATTTTAGTTAAATATCCTTCTTGATAAAATTACCTTTATAGCTTTGACAGTACCTCTTAATTGTTTTTGTTGTTTTCTTCTAATGTTTACAACAAGGGTAGATTAACATGATTAATCTGAACCACGGGAATATGGCATGCAGATGTACTTTCTCTCACTACTGAGTGGCTTTAAAGAAGATTGAACCCTTTAAAAATACAGAGAAAATGCCATCCAACAAGATACATGGGTCTAAAATTCAAGAAAATTCTAGGAAATCAATCTCTAGGCTCAGGTGGAAAACCATCTGAGCCTGATGGCTTACCTTATTCGTTAACATAAATGCTGTATGAAGTTTGGATAATGAGAAAAAAGCATCAAAATCAATGGGGTTCTCCTGGGAAAGCAGCAGATGCTGCAGTAGGTTTAAAAGCTAGAACAGGATTGGATGTCATTAATCTGCTATTTATAGAGATCTACTTAGGTTATCATTGATTTATTTCTAGCCTATACACAATGTATTAGTAGATTGCTGGACATGAGAGACTATCTACAGGTCTCTCCTAAAAATAGGAAATTCAATTCCAATATTTAATGTAATGTAGTGGTATTTGGGGGATAATAAAGTGTTTGAGATGCACAGTAAAAGGAAAAAGATACAAGAACAAGCAACCAATCAGCTAGTTTCAAGCTCCTCTTTGTTATATCAGTTATATTGTGAAACACTGGTACGTTCACTTTTTAATCCACAAGTTCTTCCTCCTTGCTGAACTTATTGATTGTGTGCAGTAGTTATAATTCATTTGAACCCAGCTATTCAGTACAGACTCACTACAGAGAACTCCTCATCTGCATTTTCTTTTTAACACTTGCAAACTTTGCAGTCTTGAAACCAAACTGTCACAGACTGAAGTAACACTACCCGAGGCAGTTTATCTGATTTGCAACAAGAGGTTTTATGAAGCTTTTTACATTTTTAAAATAAACTTTTCACATTTTTTAGCAACAGTGTGGTACACTTATAAACAAACTTACAGATCCACTGTGCACTATTGGCACCGTGAGAAGGGAAAGCATAATCCTAACATAACCTTTAACAGTTTTTTTGTGCAAACATGTAAAGGTACTGACAGAGTTCATTCATCTCACACAGTGTGATGAAGTTTCAGTGAAGACCATTTTGTTCCAGTTTTAGAGGCATGTCAGACTTACGGTGTACGGCAGTTAAAACACAGCAACGCTGATTTTGAAAAACATTGATATTGACTTGATATTAAAATGAACTGACTCCACCAGTGTTTAGAAAACAATGCAACTTTAGTAAATCACCCATAAAACTAACCACACCTAGGAGTGCTATTTGGAGATTATCCCGTTTATTAAACCTGGCTTTAAGTTTGTTAGGTACATCTACTGTTAACATATTTTAGGATATTACTCTCTGATATGTCTCACGATACAATTTTAAGCGCTGTTTGCATTGTGGCTGACTTATTCCAGTATCACACTGCATTGTTTTTGCTTTGCAAAGCCAAGAACATACTGCACTGCAGGCTTCTAAATCAATATCCCAGCAGATATCCTATGAATAAATCTCTTTTCATAGATGATGAGGCTTTTCACTCCACCACTGCTGGATTCCTTGATTCTCCATGTAGGACACATCAAAAGGTCACCCTCTGTGTGACAAGTTTGTGAACACATTACATACACCTTGAAGAATCTCTCCCTGTTTAAAACATTACGAGTGCCACACCTCCACAGTGTGTGGTGTTTTATTGTTTCCTTGGTCTCTTAAGCAGTGTGATGCAGTGGGAGTAGTATAACTGGTACACGCTCTCCTTTCTCTGTTTTTTTTCTTTGACTCCTTTACACTGCCTTCACTAATCTATGCTCCTCTTGTTCCCATTATTTCCAACATCTACCTCATTTTACCTCACTGTCTTACATTTAAGTCCTAATTTTTAACCCAAATAAGATAATAAATAAAATGATTATTAATAACTAGCTTAATAAATACAAACAATTAATCAACAGTATTTTTACATTTTAAATTTATAAAATTAACTTTAGCTCCAGTGAAGGAGCTCCCTGGCAACTGCAGTCTAACTGTTCATTAGTGAAGTGAAGTGAATTACAGTTAGTCGTACAAAAGTGCTTCAGACCTGAAATACCTCAAAGTAGCTAGATTGTTTTGTGGGTGTATATAATGCGGCATAAAGATGGATAATGTATTTTAAACCAACTTTAAAATAATGTTGAAGCAGATACTGAGGCGCTTTTAAAGTCACCCACCAAAGCCAAAGTGGATCTTTCCCACTTTCACAGCTTTATTTTGAACAGCGGCTCCTGAGCGATGCAGATGTACAAGTGAAGATTGCTGAAATTATTCATACTCCAGAAAAAACCCATGTAACTTTAAGCAGCTTGCAGGAGAAACATTATGAGAGATGCAAGCATGCCTATAGGGGGAAAAGACATTTACTCAGATATGGAACACAGCAAGAGCACATTTCTATACTAATGTCTCATATTACCATATATATCACATATTCTCCAATAAGATGGAAACTGCTGATTTCACACAAAAAGCACAGATAAACTGACAAATACAATCCTCACATGTCTCTTGTATACTGGCACAATTAATGGTTGATCATGTAGAACGAGGTCACAATTTTATACTTTATTAAAATCAATGTTTATTTAACAAAAGGCTTCAGTGCTGTGTGTCATTAAAATAACAGCAATACCATAAATTCAAGGTAATTCCTAGGTGTGTGCACCTATCTACATTTGTGTCATGGCTCAAAGAGAAAGCAATTTAATAACACAGTTCTTCACAGTATTATAATTATCTCCTTAATGTGTCTTCAAAGTAATGAGTTGTATCAATGGGCTTCTGTTTATTAGAGTCATGTTTATACATTAATGAAGCATGTAGAAGGAATCGTTCTGCATATTTAAGCTTTATTTTTCTTTTTACACTCTTTTACCTCCCTCACTCTGTCTGTCCCCAAGTCTCTATTATTTTCCATAGGTTGACACAGTTATTAGTCGCCATGGAAACTCTGTACTAGCATGTCCAACTTCTAATGGGAAAATGAAGGAGCTTCGCAAAAGGAGCCCACAGCAAGTGAAACAGGAAATAAAAAGCAGATGAAAATGAAAAAAATGAATAAAAAGCAATGCATACAGGTCACAAACGGAGAGAACCACAGCGTCGACACAAACCAACCACTTATGCCACACCCACACTCCTAATGGAGAATTAGTATGTCTCTTAAATGGGACTGTTATCTTCTGGAAGCCAATATTGAGTCAAGACATCAGTGCCCAAGGATACCTTTTGTGTAGCAGGGAGACACAGGTGGTATCTGGCAAAATGGTATTACATTTGTATGGTTTGAGAACGCATTGCCTGCGACTGGCCAAAGTCTAAAAAAACAGAGCACTTAAGTTAAAATAGATCACTTTAATTAGAGTAATACAATAACCCCGAAAGTCAGATGCGGTCCTGCCAGTTTATAGATTCTCAAAGTCAGTGAGGTGAGGGTGTCAAAGTGAATCCAAATGTCTGTTTCCATGACTTCAGCTAAGCGTGACTGACTTGTCTCCATCATAGCCTTGGGTTATCTTGTGTGATGCTCATGCCAGTATGAGCATACAAACAGAGCTGATTGTAAAAACAAAGGTTTGGCAGTCTCTTCAGTTCTGGCAGGAAAGCAAAATCATTACTAGACAACTAAGAATCTGTGTAATCTTCGCCTCTTGTTTATGTGGGTCATTTTGAATCATGTTGCATGTAGTGCTGTTTTTTGATATCACTGTTTAATACTGCAAATATTATGCACTTTTCTATGTTACAGGTTTTCATTCCAGTATTATTTTACAAATATAAATGACAATGTTTTTCTTGAGTGCATTATAATGTACTGCAAGCTGCCTCAAGAGCTTGTTATTAAAATCAGTTTGACATTAGACTGTGTATATAAGGGTCATAAAAATCAACAGTCTGTCGCAATGTTTCTTACATTTTCCTGTGATGCACATCTTGTGATGCATCAGACCATATGTTAACTCATTTGAATGTCACTAAAATTATGAAATCATTAAAAGGCAGTAGACTTGACTACACTTGATTGCTTTTGTATGCATCTGCATAGTAAATCAGTATCATTTTATTGCAGTTATAATCGGTAGAAAGAAATGTTTTCGAGATAACATTTAATGTGTTGTTTAAAGGAAACTGGGGCCAAAGTGAGATAAATGGATGAACTAAATAAACAAGGTCAAACATAGACAGAAGCTCTTTCACGAACAGTCTGGATGTCCTTTAACATCAATCATGCATAAATATCAAATGTCAAAACAGGAGAAAAAAAGCAAGACAGAAAAACCTTTAGTGACTTGGGTTAAGTGAAAAAAAACAAAACAGTGAGGGGGTTGGACTTTGGTTTGTTGAAGCATTAACAATTTTACTGATGTTGTTATGGTAGCCTATGCAATACTTAGTAATACATCTCAGTGTAGATAATATTCTTTCTTAGATATAGGACAAAAACATTTAAAACATTTAAATAATTAACCCCAAATAGTAAACATTTAGTAATAACTTAAATTAATGAGTAGGAAAATCTCTGGTCAGGACAAATTCTAGTTTGAAATGATGACCTACAGGTGTGAAGTAGGTCTTGTTGCTCAATCCTCATTGAGGTTAGAATAAAATACAATGGTCTCGTAAGAACACTTGAGGCTAATCTGTGTGGCTAGGTTTGTATCTCTGTTGTTCAGAACGGTTACACTGACACTGAGAGTGTTTTTTACTCTGTCTACAAATCTTTCCAAAAAATGCATTTATGTCTAATATGCATGCATGCATTTATGTCTAATATGCATGCATATATAGGACTGCTAGAAATTTTGCATTACTGATTTGTTAAGTGCTAATTCTTTGCACCAAGTATTCCAGTCTAATCTAACCTAATCTGTGTGTTAGTGTCATGATATCAATATGCCAGTTTTCCTGAGTGTTGAGTTTTTGTTTTTGTTGGGTTTTTAAGCTGCTTAAAACACCCTTTAAAAGTGTTGGTGCATCATAAAAGCCTCACACTGGAGTAAGTAACAATTGATTGTCTGCCACAAAGAACGTCATAAAGATGAAGAATAGCCGTGTTTGGTCATTTTGACCTCATCCTATCTGTTAGATGTTATAAAGTCAGAACTGGGATGTTAAATGCTGCTCAGTGCAGTGTTGGTACATCAGCATTCTCTTTTAATATTGAGCTTCAGTAAACATCTCTGTTTTGGACATCTGGGTCATGTAAGTCCCCTTCCTGCTTCTATCGATTTCTATCATAATGATAATAAAATCTGACCAGCGACCAAATCAATAACTTCATTTAACATCCCTTTTTAGCCCTCACTTTACATGTCAATGCAATGCAGGTGGTATTTTCACACTGCAGTTCTCATCAATATTGCAATATTCACCAGAAGAAAAACAGATAAATACTGTATGTAAACTTTGTTTTGGTGTGAACTAACTGAATACATTTTGGGCAGAGAGACGCTGCATGTGTCTGGGGGTTGAAGCTGTGACTAATGAACTATCACATGATGTGACTGTGATCCAAATGCATCACTCTGCTCAATGACCTATTTAGTTACATGAGAAGACTTGTATTGAAAAACAGTATTTGGTGGACATATTTTGTGTCACACCCACTTATTTCTGAAGGCTTCACTGGCCGGATGATGCAGTGCAAGGTTACCCAATTGGTAAAATTTGGCACATGAAACATGGGCACAAATAAATACTTCTGATCCATTAGCGAGAGACCTGGGTATGAGTGTTCATTTGCATTCTGCGTGTGTATCTGCTTGTGCGTGTAGGTGTTTACCATGTTTGTATATCTTTGTGGGGACTTCTCTTTGTTTACTATGCTTGTGGGGCCCAATGGTCCTTATAGGGACAAAATCCCTGTACCCATGAATTTAAAGGCATTTTTGAGACTCAGAGTGTGGGTTTAATGTCAGGGTTACAATTAGGTTATGATTAGGTTTAGGCTAAGGGTTAGGATTAGGCATTCATTTTTGATGGTTAGGGTTAGGATAAGCATCTAGGGAACGCATTATGTCGGTTAGATGTCCCCACAAAGATATGAAAACACGATGGTGTTTGTGCCTGTGTGTATATGTGCACCTGTGAACACGGGCCAAATATTTATCCATAAACAGGATATATTAATGAAATCGGACTGTTTGCTAATCCTAAAAGACTTTATAGATTCCCTCCCCCACATTCTCTCCTGCTACAGCAGAGTCAATATAGACTTTATTCCCGTTTAGTCACATATTAATGCAAATTCTGTTCCACAAGGCTAAAATAAAAATCATTACCATTACACATGTTAATAGCATGAAAATAACTGTGCAAAATCACCTTTGTAGGGTGTTTTTGTCTCATTTAATTTGTAGAGATGAAATGAAAAAGTACGAAGCTGCACAGCACAAAGTAACACTGCCTGCATACGACTTTTAAATGAGTACTTTCCCATCTCAATTTGCAGACCCAGTATGAGTCATCATATGGTAAGTGAAAATAGTTCTATCACAGTATCTTTAAAAAACAAACAAACAATTATCTGCTGTGACAAACACCATCTTTTTAGAAGAGCCTTTAAATTGGCTCTGTCATCTTAGGACTGTGACCCCTTTCAAGAGTAACCTGCCTGCAGGTTTATTAGTGCTAAATCACAACAACAGTCACCTCAACCTGCTATGTACTTTAAGATAAAGTTCCTTTCTCAATTTATTGTTTTTCACCATACCATTTCTTTTTTCAAAAGATCGATCTAATCTGATTGATGATATAATCTGAGCATGGAAAGCAAAAGTTTAAAGCACTAAGAGCAAATGAGACAAATGAGAATTGAAGCCCCTTGTTACAAAGCCATATAGGCAGGCATACCTGGGTTTTAGCGATTACTAGAATAAATGTGGATGGCAGATGGAAGAAAACTGATGCAGTGGAATATAACCTGACCATCTGGGTTTTATTCTGTGAACACACTGAACCTTCAATCAGCCACCAGTACTGTCTCTTGTGCAATGCCCTTCTGATTATGAAGAGAATGCATGGTGGAGTGTCAAATTTGCAGATTGAAGTAGGACAATGACAATAACTGCAAATGACCAGGAATAAAACGAAAAAGGATATATTTGGGAAGGTAATGGAACACAGTTCTTTAAAGTTCTTACCTTTTGATGAGTGTGGTTGACCTACGGTAATGTTTAGGTGGGTGGTACGTGTTAAAGTAACATCTGCATGAATGCCAAAACCATGGTTTCCCAACAATACATTATTTTGTGCCAAGATGATAAATGTTATTTGCTTCACCTTGCAGGGGTTTTATTGTTGCGGCTGAGCCGAGAGAACACACAAAGATAGCTTTCGACATATGTTAATCAATAGCCCATTCAGGCAAGGCCTGGAAGGTTACCCATATCTCTCAGAGTTTATGCAACAAGTAGTCTACTTGAAGCTTTAGTGATCCATGTGCAACTAAAAGCAGCTTAATTTAAGTCTATCTCTGCCAACTATATAACAAAAAAATGCTGAACATTTGTTAATTATATATGCAAGAAAGAGGAATTTATTTTTTAAATACAGGCTTTATTTCTCTAATCGTTCAATTAACTGTGTATTTCAAAAAACAACAAAAAGAACCCCATTCATCTGAAAATGATCAGGTAGAAGGACTGGATGGAAAAGGAGGGAAAAACCACTAAAACCATTACTTAATAGCACTTAAGGAAGCAAAATTCGCAGAAATGAGGGGTGGCTCAAGACAGTACTGTATTGCACAGTACTTGTATATGTCTAGCAGGTGAGGGTTACAGTGGTGTGTAGTATCCCCAAAGTGCATGCAGTTAAATGAAATTCTACCTTTAGCACACACACCTAAGCAAACATGACTGGTTGCTGTCCGTGAACTGCATGAATGCACAAGCGTGTTTGAGTGTTCCTTTGAGGAACAAAAAAAGTCTGTTTTAAATAAATATTGAAAAACACATGCACATGGATTTCTGGAGTCATGGCTCACTTGTTATTTTTTTCAACGCATTTTCCAGTCATCTTGCTGGAAAGAACATTAGCATGAACCTGCACTTTCACATACATTTTCACGTAGGTCATCATGTGATTTACAGGTCATATGCGATTTTTTATCATTAGAAACAGGAAGGGGGTTTCAAACATGATGCAGATTGGGGGGGTTGCTGATGCTGATTTCCTCTACCTTTAGGCTTATTCTGTTAAAAAAAAAGGAATTCTCGCAGTCCATATGCTTTTAGTCACTACACAATAAAATAAAACTTGACAGTGACATGTATTCAAGCATTCTACAGCTCAGGAATTGCTGTAATATTTGGTGTCTTATTATAGGTCTCAGAAGACTTGACATTCTGATTGTTAGAGGCTTTCCACAGGCAGGGTCTCTTCAGATGAATAGCTTCTGTCTTCATTCATCCAGTCTTTTTGTTGCTGCTCCGTCTCCGTTGTGAATACCTGGGGAGACAGCTCTGGCACATAGCTTGAGAGCATATATTGATGTTTTTTCATACCTTTCAACTCTTCTAATTTTCCCCTGTTACCTTAACAGTTCAATACGCCCCATGCCGGAGGTGAAAGGAGCTGAGGCACAGCTCAGCTTTACCACTGAGTTATTCATGTATTGGTCTTACTGAAGCAACAGTTGTTGTAGAAAGTGTGCCAGGAGTCTGCATACACAGTGAATGGTTAAAATGGATAAGTCTGCCCTCTACCAACTTCTTTGAAAAAGCCGAGAAGAATAACACAACTGTGTTAAAAATGAGTCAGCGATGGCAACAACAGAAATAGCTGAGTCATGTATCTGATCTGTCATGCAATAACCATGGTGCAGCAGAGAGATGAAGTGTTTAATTACACCTCCTGTGCTGTCACCTGGGCAATTTACAGATAGTACACCCTTTTAGTGTTTGACCCACCCCTGCTTCATGTGTAGCCGTGACCTAAAATTGCAGTTTCGATGAGTCGAGTTGTAAAATTGTGCTCTCACTTGTAGTAACGGGAAAGAGCTAAGTGTATTTACTCAGGTAATACTTGGGTACACAGGATTTCCACTCTATGCAGCTTGGTATGTTTTCTTTCTGCCCATAATTTCAGAGCGAAATGTACTCATTACTAAAGCAATAAATGTAGCTCACTTTCATTCACCTACACCTTAATAAGATGATGAGATTTTAATTAATGCTCAGTGACATAAATTAATTTTTCAATATAGCGTGAATCTCCAGTTGTCTTGCTTTGCCTGTAAGTTAACTTCTCCTACTGGCTCTGCTTTACACGCTGCATTAGTGCTTCTATTTGTTCTGACCAAACAAACAAAAAAAAAAAGTCAGATTAAAGTCAAAACACAGAGAGATATGTTATGAATTAGAACACTGAAAGATCTGATTTGTTCAGTAAACATTAATCCAGCCATAGCATGCTGCCAAATCAAACATCGCATCTATGCATGCTAGCTAACCTTCGATTGGGCAGGTGTACAGCTGCTTAATGAGAGGATAGAAAAGACAGTTATTATTTTAATTTATTTAATTTTCATTCTAGTTCTACATTAGATTAGCTTTGTATAAATTACAGTTAATAATAATCTGCCTATAACCTGATATTGTTAGGGAATTGCCTCAAAAGCTGATATTAGTTTAATTGATCGTAACCATTAGTGCCCATTGAATCTGTTTTCAGACTAAAATTTTCTGATTTTATTGACACTATAGCTTTTTCCATGTTTATTTCCCTTTGAGCGGATCTGTGTTGTTGTGATTTATGTGTAGTTACTGAGAAAAGAAAGAAACACTAACATTAGCTCACTGAGAAACAAAAATAATATGGCTCTCTAGTGTAATGTGAAGGACAAGCTTTTACGGTGATACTTTTACTAGTATATGATATGTTATTTAAGTTCAGTATGAACTTTTGACATTGTTTTCATCTAATTATAGAGTGATTTGTAACCTATTATTTCAAAACTTCTTTCAAAAGAGTAGCTGTCAAACAGTTTACTGATCATTTGCAAAAGAGTGGTTTATTTAGCTTCAATCAGGGTTTAGAGTGCATCATAGCACAGAAACAGTGAAGGTTTCAAATGATTTTCTCATGGCCTCGAACTGTGGACTCGTTTTTGTTCTTGTCATTCCAGATCTTCTTCATATACAAAAGTTAGTCATGGAGTGCCATGTGAAATGCGGATTATTAAACATTAGGTCTCCCTCTTCTAAGTCCCTGTTAGTACATGAATTAATAATTGATCAACAAATTAATTTACTGAGATGTCTCTGAAGGTTCTCAGTCATCCAGATCGTCGTAGTCTAAGGAGCTTGGAAAGAAAATTGTCTGGACTTCTTTAGGTTTCTAGCACTAGAATTACTGACCCTTTTTTTTTCCTGGTGCAAGTCCCTACTACTAGATTTACTAACCCTGCGCAAATTTGCGTAAATTCCCCTGAACCTAACACCTCCTAGCACCCCAGTGAGAGGCCTTCAGCTCCATTGTTCTCCTGCTTTTGTTGTGCAAACACATCCTCCCCCAACCCCCAACCAGGAGAGATTCAGAAGGTCAAAAACGGCTCCATCAGTTTCATGACAACGTTCTCTGCCAGCCTCTCACCCCAAGGGGTCCTTTCCCAAGTAAGATGCATTGGAGACATATTTTGTCGTGGCCATCCAGAACTTGATCCCAAATTTGTCTGGCTTGGTTGCGATATACTGTGTGAATGGACAACGAACCTTGGTAGGGAGCAGCTGTTCATCTATGGTCATGTGTTCTCCTGGAGTGAAACTTTTAGCACAGTTCTAGTTGAAGCATGTCCAGATGTCGGAGATCGCCACAAATTTGTCTGTTTTCACCCGTTCTGCCCGCATGCCCTTGTCATCAAATCGAAGGTGTTGCATAATTGAAATGAATCTATCTCGGGACATTGTCTCTTTGATTACTGGCACCAGAAATCTTTCTGACCAGCAATCCAGAATGGCACCAATGGGACACATGATTGCTTTTAAAAACAGAACTGAAATGAATGCCATCAGTTAATTAATTGACAAATTCCAGTCCTGCTCTGTTCTGCAGGCTTGATGGACCGTACACTCCCTGATGGGGAGTAAATAAATAAATAGAGAATGGTAAATTAACATGAAACTCACTCTAAATAGGTTTATATAAATATTATATGTACTATGGCAATTAAAAACATTAGCAGACTCAGTGGGTCCAGCTTGCGCAGTGAAGCACGAGTGATTTGCTACTGCACTGAGTATTCCAATATCCTCTTCTACCCATACAGTGCCGCCTTTGACGTGTGGCAAAAGAACTGAACTGAGGGACAGAATTTATTTTTTATGTTTTTTGTTTTTTAATTTTTGCTATTTTTACATGAACAGGCAGAGGTGAGAACATGCAAAGCTGGAGAGATCACACATGTCACTCATGTCATTGTATTAGCAACTTTTCATTCTGTTTCAACACATTTTTTTTTTATAAATAAAACAGATTTGCGTTTCCATATATTGTGAATGCGCAAATTTGTGCAGGGTTAGTAAATCTAGTGCTAGAAGATGTTTCACCTCTCATCTGAGAAGCTTCTTCAGTTCTAAGAGCAACTGGTAGAGAGTCCCAGGTTTTAAGCCCTATGGAAGTGTCCCTAAGAGCACTGTGATTGACCATCTTTGAACAGAGGTGGTGGCTTACGACACCAACTGTATGCCATCTATAATCCAGTTTTGAGATCCCTTCACAGATGCCATAATGCCCACTCAGATCCTGGGCGGAACAGAACATTTAATAGTATTTCCTGAAAACCCTCTTTTTAAATTTACAATAATGGATTAAACACAGTAGATGTCTTTCTGAAAGCACTGACAAAAATGTTGAGTCAAGCATTCCTTAAATGTTAACTTAAAGGGATTTTTAAAATTTCCTACAAGACTGCTCAAAGAAGTCTAGCATTAATTAATTATATCAGTCTTAAAAATTATCAACCTGTCTCTATTAATCGGCTATGTACCACGGGGGGTCTCTGTTTTCTTTGGAGTATTGTAGGGCCTTTGCTTTACAATTAAAAACACCTTGATGGGGCGACCGTGGCTTAGGGGGTTGGGACTCTTACCTGTAACTGAAAGGTTGCCGGTTTGATCCCCCTGCTCTCTCTGTCATGGTCATTGTGTCCTTGGGCAAGACAGTACTGCCTACTGGTGTTGGCCAGAGAAGCCGAAGGCGCGATATGGCAGCCTCGCTTCTGTCAGTCTGCCCCAGGGCAGCTGTGGCTGTAACTGTAGCTTCCCTCCACCAGTGTGTGAATGAATAGTGGAATTGTAAAGCGCTTTGGGTGCCTAGAAAAGCGCTATATAAATGCAATCCATTATTATTATTGAGGCAACTGTCGTGATTTGTTGATATATAAATAAAATAAAAATAAAATAAAAATAAAAATAACACTGAGATGAATCATGGAGCGTTTTTGATCAGAATATGCCCTTTAAATTATAAACATCCTGTATGAGAGTGACACTCAAAAGTGATTTCATACATTTATTATATCTAGGCTCGACTATTGCAATTTATCATTATCAGGTTGTTCTTGAATCTCTCTGAAAAACTGAGTTTATTCAGAACTCTGCAGCAAGAGTAGCAACTGTGGCTAGAAAATATTGGCTTATCTTCATTGGCTCCCTATTAAATTCAAAACTGAATTTCAAATCCGTCTCTTCACACACAAAAGCTTGAATAATCAAGCCCCATCATATCTTCAGATCTCCCATCCTAACACAGAACTTTGCTCTTGGACATCAGGCTTATTTGTGGTTCCTTCAGTTATCAAAAGCAGAATGGAAGGCAGAGTCTTCAGCTTTCATGTCCGTCTTATATGGAACCAACTCCCAGTCTGGATTTGAGCGACAAATACTCTCTACTTTTAATATTAGACTTTTCACTCTCTGTGCATTTATACACAAATACTGTATTTAACCATTAGCAGTAAGTGATCTTCATCTCTCTCACCTATAGTTTGCGTTTTGTGCCGTCTCTCTCTGTTTATCTCCTCTTTCCTTTCACCCAGTTGCAGTGGTTGACCTGAGCCCAGTTCTGCCTGAGATTCCTTCTTCTTTTTTCCCTTCCCTTTGCTGCCAACTGCTTGTCCATAGGGGGTCTTCTGATTGTTGGGGGTTTCTCTGTATTATTTTAGGGTTTTTACCTTACAATATAGAGCATTTTGATGTGACTGTTGTTGTAAATTGGTGCTATAAAAATAGAATTAATTTCAATATAAATTATAGAAAAAAATGAAATTACTTTTAATTACACTTACAGTTATATCTTTAAACATATGCTGCTTTCAGATGAATATGTTGTTATTCTGATCTCATCAGAAACATTCAGAGACTGGGGTTGTGAGCTGATATTGATGCTATCTTTTATAGATTTATAAAATATGTAAAACTTGTTTTTGTTTTTGCTTTTAAAAAGATGCTTTGGGCAGTCATGTATATGAAAGGACAGGGTTTCTGTAGCCTTCTATTAGCTTTTTGGCTAATTAATCCAAAGTCAACTCCCATTTACCGTAATGTTAGGTAACAGGCTATCAGTGCTTCGTATAAATCTCAGCTGTTTGTTGACATAATCTGGCTTTTATCTCCCCTTTCCACTCCCCTGCCTATTCCCCCTCCCTCTCTCATCTATCCTGCTTCAGTGTTTGTCAGTCAGTCAGCTTCTTATCTTGTCTCATTCGATCTGTCCCTCTTGCCCCTCCCTCTGATTTTGTGTATGGTATAGAGCTGTAGCAATCGGCTTGACCAATGACCACCTGGCTGTCAAGGTGATAATGTAAACCTCCCCAAGAGAAGATTACTCTCGCTTACTGGGATAATTGGTCAGACACACACTTAAACACAGAGACACACACTGTCGAAGCCAAGGCACACTGTAAGACACCTCTCTGTTTCCATGGGAACATAACCTGAAACCTCTGTATACACTCACTAACGCATCCAAGTGAATACATAGTACACCCCCCACTGTGTACTTTGCCCAGATGAGGTGCTCACAGGAGAAACCAACTTCCAACATTGAGAAATGATGCAACAAGACAACATGATCAGTAATAAAAACAGGGACAAGGTTTTCTGGGGTAATGGAAATATCCTGTTCAACATGACTCATTTTTTTGCAAGAGTAACAAGAAATCTTTAAAGAAAACAAAAGATTCAGTTCAGCTGAATTTAATTTAGATTGCACAACACACGCCATCTCAGGGCATTTATTTAGGTCAAGATGCTTCACATTTTATGAAGAGCACCCAGTGATTTCTGCAGTACAAACATTTAGCATAACTGGGCAGTTAACCTACTAACAAGAAAAACATTCTGGTAGAGGATAAAAATATGTATGCCTCAGCTAAAATTAAAAAATAAATGTAATAATGCATTTAATATTTGTATTCAAATTGTTCAGCAAACTGTTAGTGGTTTAATATTAGACCAAATTCACAAAACTCTTAGTGAAGAAAACTGTTTGTTGTGAAGTAATATATTTGTCTGCATTTACATGGCAAGCGGACCAAGACAACTTGGACCGTCTGAGTCCCTAACCGTGCAATTAGTTTAGGATCATTCTTTGTCCAGAGGGCGACTGTCTGTTTGTAAGTTGCTCCACCTTGTGGTTAAAAGTGGATATCACAATTAAAAGCAATGATCCATCCATCTTCTTCTGCCTGTATTTGTAACTTTTTTTTTCTTTTCTTTTTTTGAAATAGTTTGCTTTCAGTTGGTTTCCAGAGGGGCTTGCTTGTTTTAATGCAGTTTATGCAGTTAATGCAGTACTACTATTATATTTAGGGCATATGCCAGATGTAGCAGTCACAGTACAGTTATTAAAATCAAAACACTGAACCTTTTGAACACAGTTTTTTTTAGTTTAGTTTTATTTATCCATAATAACCTTGAGACAAATAACGTAAAATAAAGACAGCAGTTTACTGAAGTAAGGGTTGTTTTTTTTTTTTTTACTGCTTGCTCATTAGCAAGTAGCATCTTCAAAAGGAACTCAATTTTGGACAGTCAAAGCCTCAGGATTGGAGGGACTGCTATCTGCCTCAAGTGTCTGGGTGGAGAGAAGTGTCGCCATGAGTGTGTGTGGCAATAAACCACAGATCAGAAACATGCGAGTGTGGGGGGGGAGGTGAAAAGGTGCAAAAAGCATATGGACAGACTGTAAAATGTGCAAACGTCAAGAGAGAGAGGACATAAGGTAATAAAATAGAATAGAATTAGGATTGTAAGAGAGAAGAATAGAAGAGTGGTGCTCCGTGGATCGTGTGAGTTCCCCAAGTAGCTGAACATACAGTGGAATAAGTACCAGATTGTCCAGAGTCACCTTTCTCATTTCTTTTGTAGCCATTTTTAGTCCAGTTACTCCTGAATTGTCATGTTTGAGCAAGATTTTTTTGTATGCAGCTCAATGTGGAGCTATTATGTAAAAACAAGTAGCTTTTTGTTACATTCATCTTAAGGTTAAAAAGGGAGCACTGAGCCATATATCCTCCAGCTACACTGGCTGTAAGCCTTATGTAACTGAAGATGCATCTGTGATACTATATTCCAATTCTCTGTAATATTTTTTACTGCTGAAGAAGCTCATGAAATCATCACTACAAAAAGCTAAAGGCTCAACAGAGCTGTCTTTGTCTGTCTGGCTATAGGAGGGCTTCCCCCTCAAAGATCAAAGTTGTGGGATTTTGGAGGGTTTTCCAAGTAACTGCTTTGAAGCATGTTTCTTTGAATTGCACCAATGAGCTGGTCTACTTTGATTTATTTCTATCATTTTCAGAGACTCAGTATATTGAGTGCCATAATGAAAGTGTGTGAGTGCACTAATGGAATGTATATAAAATGCATATGTTGGATGTATGCAACGCATAGACCAAAACACAAATAAACACAGAAAACACAGTAAGGTTTTACCGTGTTTGCTGAATTTTGCTATGAAAGTTGAATGTTTTAATCTCAGAGAGCTACTGTATTTGCTTTATTTGTTTCGCTGCAGAAGGTGTTGTTTAGTTCTCCAGTAGTGACACAGCACAAATTACAAAGTTGAATAACCTTTCTTAAATGAGGTTTATAGCATATAGCTAAAATTTCAGAAAATCTAAAGTATTGTGAAAAAAAAGGAAAATGAGAAAGCTGATTTTTTTTAGTAAGGTCATTTTCCATTGATAAAACTACAGCGGAAGTCCTTTACTGAGCTCTCCTGCTTGTAAAGACATGCATTATTCTTTTTCTTGATTAAAATCTTTATTTAAACTTCAAATGTATAACATCTGACAGAAGAGCATTACATATTAAGATTCGGAATTAAACTGTTAATTTCAAATTTAATTAGCTCATTATCACTCAGTCTGCAAGAGAATTACTTTGCTGACATTTCTGTAAATTGCTTTGCTCTGTGCAAGAACACTTAATTTGTGTCATTAGCATTATTTTTCAAAATTAAACATGTGACAGATCAATTTCCGTGCAAAACACATTAAAACAACACAAACATTTTCATAAAACATATCAGGACTAATGTGATGTGACACTGTGGGAATATATATTTGTTTATAGAGCTCCCCAATTATGGGGGGGAAAGTAAGTAAGTCCCAGTTATGGACATTAAAACCACATTTTTGTAAAAACATTTTTATGGTCAAGATGATGGTTTGTGTTAGGCAGGCATTAGTTAGGCTTCCATTTGTGGTCAGGACATTGCGTGTGTGTAGATGTGTGTGCTGTGCATCTGTCTGTGTATACTGTGTCAGGTTTGTACTGTAACTGGATGCATCTGTCAGCTCTCAAATATGTGACCTTGGATTGGTTTACCCACTAGATCTCAGCCAGTCTGCTACATGACACCGGTTTAGTGAGAGCATTAGCTCTGACTTGAAAAGCCTCTCAAATGTTCTGTCTGAAGAGGGTGCAGTGAGCTGTTAAAAGGCTCAGTTTTTGCCTTGGAGCGGGGTTTGTCCTCTGGCGTTTAGGACTCACTAGTCAGAGATTGAAAAGCAAACTGAAAGATGAGGAGCATGAATAATGACTTGAAGCAATATTCTTGCTCAAGTTTACTGTAAGCATTTTTATGAAACTAAGGTGACCTATCATAAAGTGTTGTGTGGCAGGACGATTGCAGACTCAGATGCAGGACTCATAATTTGGGAAAATGAACTAAAGAAGGCAGCTTCAGTGCTGTAAACTTGCCAAAAAATACAAGAGACAAATAATGTGGGGGCAGAAGCCAGAAATACATACAGTACAAGGAACTAAGAAACATACTGAGTACACAACATGAGGGAGGTCACAACAAAGGCTAAAGGAAACTGGGGTCTTAAGTACACACAGGAGGTAATTAGGAAAAAGTAAGACACTAAGGAACACAGGTGAACCAAATCAGGGAAAACAAGACATGGGAAGCAAACGTTTTCACAAAGCACACAAGATGAGGGACTGGCAATATAAAACAGGAAGTAACAGAACACCACAAACGGAGACTTAATAAAGAATAAACTCAAAACACTGGGTCAAAGACCCAGGAGCATTGCATGAACAGGTTTTGATGTGTGGTGTGTTACAAGCTACTTAAAGAACAGCCCCAGTCAAACAAGCTGGCTATTATCACTTTTTAGCTAATGAAAAGGAAAAAGAGAAACTTTAATCTGCATTTTGAACATGCACGCTATTACTTGTTGCCTGACTAACAGTTCAAATATGTCCTGGAGTATGGCGTGTTTCAGAAGGAAACTGGCCAAAGAGGTCATCTTTTACAGTCTACATTGTGGCCATGATTTTTATTTTGATGGGACTGAACAGCTACACACATACAGCAGTGCTCCAGAGACGGACCTCACACACACTTCACTTCAAGATATTTTCATCACTCTGTTTAAAACGTAAACACACTGCTGAAAAGAAAGTGTGTATTGAAGGTTTATAGTTCAAGATGAAACTGAACCAGATGGACTTGAATGTTTTGCTTTTTTAACCATGTTCACTTCCTCTGACATTGTTTCCACTTGTATGAATCCCTGACTATCAAACCATAATAATGGAAATGTATGCAATCAGCGACTATCAGCTCCTTTGTTTTCCACTGACAACAGTCATTTGAAACTGAGACTGGTGTTTTTGCCCCCCCACCCCCCAAAAAACCCCCAAACAAACCCCATGAATCTCAAAACTTCATTGCTTCACCTCGGTGTCTGATTACAGTTCATGTTGTGTATTTTTTTTTGCCATTTCCATTGTTTAAGTCTGGCAGCAAGTGAAATTACCACAACATTTTCTCCTGTGCTTTCCTGTGACGTAACTATTTCGATATTTTATTTACTTTCTATCGATCAGCTCTCACCTGGAATTAATGATTCTGAACTAAATTGCCTATGTTTACCAGGCTGGTGCAAAGTGTGGTAAATCAGCCCATTGAATGAAAACATATTGCTCCCAAATGGTTCCTAAAGCAGCTACTTCTAGTTAGCAGCACATATCACCAGAGGGCAGCATCTGTCCATAAGCTCTAGACAGATTTATTGCTTGACTGAAAGAAAAGGGGGTTTTGCTACATGACAGTTCTATATTTCTGAAATAAATCTAACAAAGAGCCTTTTATGGTCTTCATTCATAGAGAACTTATACACAGATGACAGTACTGGACATGCTTGAGAAAAAAACATCCATGGAAAGGTTTATAGCTGCTGATTAAACTGAACCAGTACAGACTTTTTAATCACTTTAGCAATTATAAGAAAGTGCATTTTCTCTGAGTGTTTCCATTTATACATCTCCTTGTGTTCTTAAAAAGATCAGTGAAACCACTGTGCATTCTCTCCTAGCCTCTATTGAACACATTTTATACTGTTATGATTACTGGCTGTCTTCCTTATCACCTCACTGTGGTGTGTAATTTTCTTGTTCATGTCAGCCAATAGCACAAAGAAAGAAAGATAAGCCTTTGGATTACGCAAGATGACTCACTTAATCTGATTCTCGATGCCCTGGTTTTGACAAAAAATCCATAAGTCTCAGTACCTTGTTGCTTCTAATCAGTGTTAATCATTGATTCATGCCTCCCCATATCCCACATGTCTGGTGACACTCCATGATGTGGGAATTCCATTATTTAAATATAACTGGAAGTAAGATTAAAAGGCAAAAAATTGTCCTGGTACTTTCCCGGGCTGTAACTCTGTTGCCGTTGGAGTGTGTTGTTCTACTGCTCTTCTGGGATTTAGGATTCTGTATCAACATACTTGCAATGTATCTGTCAGACACGGTGCTCTTCAAGGAGCAGTTGTAAGGCCCGTGTGAACTGTTCCACTCCAGGTAACTGTGGATAGTAAGCCAGCCTTCTTCGTCCACACTTTTACCGGTGTACTGTTTCAGAGATCCATCTGAGAGGTTGCGGGAGCCGTGGAACCAGTGGACATTTCCGTCTGGGTAGACTTGCTTGAAGGTGCACACAGGTCCCGTGGTTGTTAACTTACCCTCCGCAATCCCACCACACTCTGCAGGGAAAACCATGAGAAAAGTTTTAAAATACACTCGACGTACAAGACGTTAGCATCATTCAACAATCTCATTTAGCACGTGAAACTATTAAAATCCTACGCCAATTTTTGCTGTCAGATGAATCACAAGGAAACATTTGTTTAACATTTGCTTAATTATTAACATTTGTGTTTAAATGCATTTTCTCTGATATGATGCCTGTGGTTTCTGAGTCTTCTGGTAAATATGGAAGCAGAGGCAAAAAAGAAGACTGCAATGCAAAAGCAAAATAAAAATGTGTTTTGTAATAAAACTGAAGTTTAAACATATTACTCTGCAATATTATAATTTGCTTTAATAGGAAAATTAAACTGAAGAACTCTCACCTTGCAACTCCACTTTAGTAGATTCATTGAGTGCTCCTCTGTTGGAGCGTTGCTTACATGTGTA
This sequence comes from Pelmatolapia mariae, assembly GCF_036321145.2. NCBI lineage: Eukaryota > Metazoa > Chordata > Actinopteri > Cichliformes > Cichlidae > Pelmatolapia > Pelmatolapia mariae. Next base: position 9,405 of record NW_027052254.1, on the reverse strand, counting down.
TTTTTTTCCGCTCTCTGGAGGGAGCATCTTTTTGAAGATTAGCGACAGTTGTCCATCTTCATATTCACAGGTAAAGTTACTCAGAGATGCTCTGTGGAGTGCAGTAATGATCCCTTTACTGTCTACAGAACACAAAAGTGTTTCCTCTTGGAACCACTGCATAAGTTTGATCGATATTCCATGATGAACCGAGGATGTGTTGCAGTTGAGGGTAACTTGCTCGCCACACTCTGCGGTAATCTTGGGACTAACTCTTAGTTTCACCAACTCTGCAGATAAAGATACAGCCAAAGAAATGTTTCATGTTTTGTTTTTTTGTGTCTTAAAGTTGGAGGAGGTAACACCATCACACCATTATTACATCTTTATTAGAATATTCACCCTTTTACACTAACTTAGATTTTAGATTTATAGTTCAGATAAGTTAATATGATACAAAGCTGCAAAACAGTTGTGGGAGATATTTCAAACTCTACTCAGCAAATAGTAATTTATAGTAATTTAGTATAGTTTAGTAATTTCACGTACCTTGTGTTGTAAAAGCAAATGCAGTCAGAAGCCAGAGCGTGTGCAATGCTGTGAATCCCATTGTCAAATCTTTCACATTTCTCTGTAACATAGAGAACCATCAAACCTAATTAGCTCTCAGTAAATGCACACTAGGTGTTTTCCTGCAGACAGGATGGAAGGCTGACCTTAAAGCCGGATTCATTAACCAGATGTCTGTTAAGTCTTGTTGTTCACCAAGCTGACCTCTCGAGAACTGCTGCTTCTCCTGAGCTCCTATTCAGAGCTTGTAGTCCCACAGTCCTTTTGGCTCGTCAATAAATTCTGCATATGCCGCCTCAGACTTCAGAAGATATGAAGTTAATCATTACTTTTAAGTGGAATTACCAGGAAGGCTGAAGCCGTATCCCTGTGAAAGGCGTGGTGTTGAAATCTAAACAACAGTGAGACTGGAAAGGAAGTGTCGTATTTCTCTGTGTGTGTGAGTGTGTGTGAGTGTGTCAGTAGTGAAAAGAACAGACAAAATGAGAGTGAAGACCTATTCATAAAGCAGTAAAAGCCACCACAATCAGAGAATTGTCTGACTTTCTTTGATGTGCTTCAGCAATCTTCTGTAGCTACATTTTGCTGCATTCATCTCTGATATAGATTTTTTCCCATGGGGTCATTATCCCTGTTTAATTCTGTTCATCCAACCCCAGGGGAAATGCTTTATTGTAAGCTGTTATGGTGTGAAGAGCCACTTTCACTCTGTTAAGGACTTCATTGTGTGTCACTGTAAAGTAATGAGTCATGTTATTTAAAGCTGTTATATCATCATGGGAAAGTGACAAGTTACTGACATCCGCTGGTCACTTACCTTAACCGGGCACAGAGATGGTAAATAAGTAATTTTGCACATCATTGGCAAATACTGGTTTCCAGCTATAATAACAATATATAACTTGTATTCAGCAGAATGTGTACTATATTTCTTGTTTTGCTGAATAAAGAAAACAGAAGGAGTAAACGAATGAAAGCCTACTGTGCGAGTGAAAAAAAACCCTCAAGAGGTTTATGAAAGATTTATTACCAAAAGATTTATCATCATTTGTGCTAATAAATTCTGCCTTTTGCAAGATTTATTATCACATATATATATTTGGTGTTTTGCACAATTTCGTGTATTATCTCCTAAAAGGCTGCGTCAATGTCCAGAAAGTGTACATGATAAGATATGGTTAGATATGGTTTCATTATGGATGAACTTAAAGCTTGTGTGGTATAAATTTTAGTTTGGATCTCTCCGCTTAATAATCAATCTTAACTTTGACACTGCGCTCACTTTTCCTACCAATTTGCTAAGAGCAAAAAAAAAAGCAGAAATACTGCTCACAGTTGTGTAACCCAGCTAAAAAATTGAATTAATACACAAAAATCAAGATGCCTTTTATACAATTGTTTCATTAGGTACACCTTTGCAACTACATGTCAAAACAGATATCTGATATTTGACAGATATCTGATCTACCAATCACATCACAGCAACTTAGACAACTTGCTGGTTGTTGGTCCCAGACGAATTGGTCAGCTGACCTAAAGGGATTTTCCCACATAACCATCTCTGGGATTTTCAGAGAATGGTGTCCAAAAAAGAGAAAGTATCCAGTTCTCTAGATAAAACACTTATGAACCTTATGGGGAGGCAAAAGTAACCAAAATAACCACTTGTTACATCCAAGACATGAGCATCTCTTAATACCCAACAAGTTGAACCTTGAAACTAAATCATTCCTGTCAGCTAAGAACACAAAACTGAGGCTACAACTCGACAACAGATGATTGGAAAAATGTTGCTTGGTCTGCAAGTGTTATTTGGCATGAACAGCATGAAAGTGTGGATCCATCATGCCTTGTATCAATGGTTCAGCTTGCTAGTGGTCTAATGGTGTGAGAATATTTTTTTGTCACAATTTGGACTCAACCTACCTGAGTACTGTTGCTGACCATGTTAATCCCTTTATGGTGACAGTGTACCTGTTTTATGATGGCTGCTCACAACAGGATAGTTTGCCAGGAATCTCCAATCATTTTGAAACTCCTGGCAATGACAATGAGGTCAGCGTACTCAAACGGCCTCCAACAGATGTGGTGGAATGGAAGATTCTCATCATGCATATAGAGAAAAAAAATTGCATCAACTGTGTGAAGCTATCTTGTCAATATGTAGCAAGATGCCTGAGGAATGTTTCTAGCACCTTGTTGAATTGATGCCATAAAGAATTAAAGTAGCTCTGAAAGCAAAGGGGGGCCAAGCTAGTATTAGCAAAGTGTATAAAATAAAGCAGGTGGTGAGTATATATGTTTGTCCCAGTAAAGAAGTTTCTTTGCTTCACCATTTCGGAAATCTTGTGAATCTTGAAATGTGTGTTAAATTTGTTTTTGTAAAATCCAAGATAATGATGCTTGTGTTGTCGCAAGAAAGACTTATGAGGTCACACTGACCTTTTACCAAAAAGTTCAGCCTTGAGTCAGTGTGAAAGTAGATGCCACATTTTTAGAAATATGCGTAGTTGGTTATAAAAATATTGCCTTTGCACAGATGTCAGATTACCCATTAAAAATCTACAGTTCTACAGAATCCAATGTGTTACAGTCACAGGGTAACAAAGGGTGACAAAGAACATCTCTGAGTGTGAACATTAGTGTTGAGTGAGTGGGTCTTACTGTCATCCTGTATGCACCACTTACTTTTGTTGGATTATAAAATGATTGTACCTACTTTTTTAATGTCTATTTTTGAGAAAAAATAAAAAGGTCTAGTGACTGTTATTGCTGCAAATGCACAGTACATGCACATGTGAATGAACCCAGGCAGAGATCTGTTGCCCAAACAGAATATATAGTCTGGCTGCAAGCTGAGAAAATCTTTAATTGTTATTATACTTTATAGTTGTTTTTATGTTGCTTTCTATTTGTGTAGCTCCTCTTTGCTCCTACTTATACTGTGCACAGCTAAGTGCTGCAGTCAGGTATTAGTGGTCCAACTTTGCAAATCTTCTTCCATGTTTGAAGAAGAAAGAAAGCAATAGCAAGGAAAGGGAGGAAAACTCTTTACAGTATGCATTAGCTGTGTTGCAGAAAATGAGCAAAATGAACGTAGTTTGCATGAAGTACCTGGAACTCTTCACTGGCTGCTGTATTTGTGTTGTTTTTCTTTATTGTTGTTCTGGTTTACGTGCTGAAAATGGTTTTTGTTTGTGTATGTTCAATGTGTTAGACTTGTACATAGTTAACCATATATGATCAAATAATGTTGAATCCTGGATATGGATTTGTAAGCAATGAAATTTGAAATAAGGGGGTAGGAACAAGAAACGTGTAAACTTCATCCTACTCCTTTTCGAGCACACGCATTCTGTAGACAAAGATATATACATGAAAACTTGATGATTTTTAAGTTTTTTTTTTTTGTTTTTTTTTTCTGTTGTTATTTCAATTATATTTGCATGTTCGAAATAAAATTATATCTATCTATCTATCTATCTATCTATCTATCTATCTATCTATCTATCTATCTATCTATCTATCTATCTATCTATCTATCTATCTATCTATCTATCTATCTATCTATCTATTGTTCTATCTATGCTTTAAATTCTAAATTCTAAATTTACGAGAAAGGTAACATCTTTGATGGATATTTATGAGCACAATACACACCGGCTATAATCTAATAAAGTTTATGAAGCAATTGTGCAATAACAGGTGAGCCAAGTGATAGTCAGCACTCATCGGCTTGTTTCATTTAGTTCAAGGCGCCAACAGAATCTGTCATTGGTCACCCTCTGAATGCACATGTACGACACAATGACTTCATTAGATTTGTTTCTACAAAAAGAAAACATTTATTCTCTTAGGGATTTAACTAGATGCCCATTAACTGGTCACTGTTTATGCCACTTTAATATAGTCCTTAGGTTGTCTGCTGTGGTAATTTTCAAGTTTCAAGATTCACGGACCACGGATGCACATTTTTGCTACTTACTCTATATCCATGACTATGTGAGCACCAAGTTGTGCATACATAAAGGTAAAGTCTTTGTTTTGCAGGTCATGAGCAAACACTCATTACCTGCAAACATACTATCTTGTGGTTTAAATTTTCCCAAATTCAAGTTCAGCAGATGTTCACAGCCAGAGAGCAAGGCATAACAGGAAGGCTGCAGGCTAATGGCAAATATGAGGACAACTCAGTTTGGCAGCTGTCAGTCTTGTGATATCGCTTCTTATTCATTGCTTGAGATATCAGCTGTCTTAATCAGTTAACACTGACAAAATGAAAGACAAACACACAAACCTAAGCTACCTTACCTAAATTCCCTGAAAATCCCTGAAAGCACCCAAATTGTTGTTTAACATGTTATTTATGGTTACCAAATAATTGTAAACATGTAATACTGTAAGATTTGAGCATATTAAAAATGCAGTGCTTGTTCAGTTTAGCCTATATTAATAAAGATGTTGAAATCACTTGAAAGCATCACTGAAGAGACAAAGAGCGATGAGGTACCCAGAGGAGTTTGGTAGAAGGAACCAGAGGCTCACCTCTTCAATCATAATCTGTTTAATATTTGGTCAAGTGCAAAGTGAAAGCAAGTGAAAGGAGTAACTGAGCTGCCATGACTGAACTGAAGCATGTTATGAGCAACTGGGTAGTTGGAACCCGCATTACTATAGCTTAAACGATTCTGTACTGCATGAACACCCATTGAGCGGGACTGACAGCACTGGTGCTGACTCTATAGCAATACAGATGTGGCCATAAATAATAATATTATGCCAATGAAAATTTTGGAGACTATTTTCTTATCATTTTAGACATATATCAAAACCCTGACCTTGCTGAAAGACACACATACCATTTGATGTGTTTTTATTGACCCTGGATTACAACTTTTTGACCTACAAAAGCTAGTGGGCTTTTACCCAGAACTAAGAGGTGTGATCATACCACTCTGGTTTTAGCTTCTTTACACAGGCTCCCAGTATGTTTCAGATTTTATTGATTTCTTTGAGACCCTTCCTGCCCTTCCTCACACCTACACCTCTGACTTCTCAGTAATGCATGCTCCAGTATGTGCCTTGAGAACCTTGGACAGAGATGTTTTATCTGTTCAAGGAGCCCTGCTGAAAAATAAGAGATTAAAACATTTGGCCCCAAGGCTCTGGAATGGAGGAAATCAGATTGGCTAAGTTGGTGATCTTTTTGATTTCTTGTATATGACATACACTTTTCTGTATCTTAACTTGTTTTTCTATTGTTTTTATGGCATTTAATTTGACTTATTTACTAATTTTAAATGAGTGCAAATTTGCTTTTAAGATGATTTTTTCTTTTCTATAATCTGTAAAAATGACATGATCTGATATTTATGATTTCCTCCAAATATTCAATAATAAAGTGTTATTGTTAGTGTGTAATATAAAGATATTAAAAATAGGAATGATGACTAATAATATAAAATAATATGGAATTACATATACTCACCTATATCTGAGGTCTGAGGCTTTGGGGCCAGTGGGAATTTGTCCCCCTAGCAGCAGGTTCACATTTTAGCCTCTATGTAATCTGGCTTTAGGCTTTTTGTATGCACATCCACACACATGCAATACATGAACACAGAACGATACACTTAAAATCATTGAGTCTCACATTCCACCGAAAAAAAAAGCAAAAGCAAAAGTGAGACTCAGACCTCCACTGAATGCCGGCAACACTGCAGCTTAGTCATGTTTTATCCTGTACTTAATTGCTGTCTAGACCAGATTACACATAATGCCTAGTTTTATCTGTGGTTTTAGCACGATTTACAGAAAAGCTGCAAAACCACTCAAGTTGTTTAGCATCTGGTCTCTGGCATCAAATTAGGTTTGACAGTTCCTGCTCTCAGAAAAATACAGCCTTTGAGTCCAATTCAGCATTTGTTCCAAAAGTGATTCATCAGGTAGATTTGGCTGCAGTGAGGTGAAACCAGAAATGCTAAAATAATATCTGAATAGACTCCATAGAAAAGTGGGAATTATGGCATTTAGTGCATATGCCAATTTTACTCACGAAATCACACCAAAAAGAATTAGTCAGAAGGTTTAAATGCTTCTTGTTTAAAGTTACTTTAAACAGGATTACATGATATTACATGAGCTTCTGATATCCCATTGCATTAGAGCCTTAAAAATGCTGGTTCAACTTGAATCAGTAATTTCTCTATATCTAATCCCTGTTAGCTGCTGAAACCTCCAAAGCTCCACTAACACACTAAGCGCTAGACCAGATTTCAACTTTGTGGTCATTTTGTATCTCTCGTGGTGCCCTTAATATTTCAAACTAAAGAGAGACCACTTCCATCCCAAACAGTTTTATTGTTTATTACATTACAGTCCTCATTTCTAGATATTACGCTAGGAAATTGGAAATAGGTGCAGTGATCATTTGAAAGATGCAAAAACACATGGTAGACTTCCATTGCGTGTGTGGTTCGATGGTATTGCATGGTGGATTAAAATCTGTTTTTACTTTTCTGTTTTTATAATTCCATCAATTTTGACAAGATGCCCAACACCATTGGCTTAAATGAAACACCACGACAGGTTCCCCACCATGTTTTACAGATGGTTGTATAGAGTCACTGTTGTACTTTTTGAAGACAATTTGAACCAAAAAGTTGAGTCATCACTACATAAGACCTGTTGCCACTGGTCTTGTGGTTCTTGTAGACTTGTCTTGCAAGCGTTCTATTTTATAGTTACCAAACTGTGTTACTGGTGGTGTGATTTTGTAGATTCAACTAAAGAAACAGTATGTTGCTGTGTCAACAAGTGCTGGATGGCAGGCTTATCTGCTATACTACTTAACAATCAACTCACTGACCTCGCAATGAGAGCAGTAAAAAAAAATGTGGTGTGTCTTTGATTGTGCTACATATTTCCAGTTAAAAAAGATTTTCTCTGCATTATTTATGACTGAACTGAAGCATGTTATGAGCTTTATGTTTGAACCTGTCAGGATCCTGGATCTCTCGACCCAGCGTTTTGAGTTCCTTGTGTCTTTTGTATTATGTTTGATGTTTAAGGTTCTCTTTGTATCTTAGTTTATTTCATAGTGTCCAGTGTTGTAGTTTAGGTTTCATGTATTCTGTTTAGTTCCCTGTGTATTTAGTAATTTCCTCTCGTATAGTTGACCTCTGTGTCTCCCTGAGTCTCCCTGTGTTTCCTCCGTGGTTCTTTCTGTGCTCCTTTGCATGTCACTCCATGAGTTTTGTTTTCAGTTTCATGTATTCAGGTTTTCCCCAGTTTAGTTATTCCTTAGTTCCTGTCCTCGCCATCTCCACCTTAAATAAACTCAGTCCTCATACCAACCTCTGCCTGCACTTGGGTCCTCACTTTACCTCCACATGGCCTGCCTCGCCAGCCGTGACAGAGATTAAGTTCACTTTTGAACCAGGTTAAAGACATTTGGACATTCATTATAAATCTATTGTATTGAGACTGACCCAAGACAAAGTGGCCACCAATTCATCATTTATAAAAAACTAATTTCAAAGCTAAGCATGATGTAGTTTTATGGGTTTTCCTGAATGAGATATCACTCACTAAGCTGATTGTTGCTTAACTTGGAACCACTGAGATGTACTGAATAGTTACTTGGCTATTCAAACATGATCACAGAAAAATTCCTAGGTGGCACCATAAAGATCTTCCGATGATAACATGAAATGTGAATTTCTTGTTGAGTTACACCTTTGTTCAACACAACCTGACTGATAAGCCTCAACATAAAAGATTGTCAGTGTGGCACCTAAGTTTTACTCCAGTGTTCTGGTCATACTGTAAACCAATCTTAATCAACTTGAATTTGAACATCCCTAGGTTACATAATCTGTTCAAAAATTATTAATATCTATTCTCTTTCTACAGCTTTGATACTGCATGCCCTGGATAGATTAGATACATGCTATGACCTGCAGGAAGTCCCTTAAGTAAAAACATCAAATACTTCTGTTGCATTTGAACAGCAAATACAGCAATTCCTTGCTGGGAATCTTCTTCTTCTTTTAGTAGTTTAGCTAAGACTGATGAGAGGATAAGTGCGAAAAGATCTGTGTATGCTGTTTACTAGAAAGCAAATATTTTACAGTAATAAATTAATTCTACATGAAATCCAGATGCTGAGAAGCCTCTGCTCACAAAGTGAAAGCAGAAGAAGGGACACAGACAGTGATCAGCAAAACAAGAGCAACCCAGCAGAGAATTCCTGAGCAATAGACATAAGTTCATTAGCTGAGAAGATTCAAAACATCTCAGTGATTAAAACTGCAGAATAAGAATTAAACTGCTATTTCCCCCGTCAACAATAAGTAGGCTGTTTTTTCTTCTTCTTTTAAATTCCTTTAATGCTAAATTCCTGGTGTGAACATTTTACACCTACTCAAAATGAAGGTTATTTTTCTTTAATATTGAGGTCTGCTTTTCAAATCAAATCAAATCAAATCACTTTTATTGTCACATCACATGTGCAGGTACACTGGTACAGTACATGTGAGTGCTGGCTTGTCAACTACCTTGTTTACAATTACCAGATATCTGACAGATTTATGAGCACTTTGTGAAGCAATAGCCTCTAACCACAGAATGCTGTTTAAAAATTCCCCTTCACTTAAAAGTGAAGTACAGCACAGTATTCATTACCTACTGTGTCATATGTGATATCTTTAAAAACTGTCACTTCTTATCAGCTACCAGGTTTATGAACACATTCTTGTTGTTTTCCTCAGTCTTACTAACACACCTTCAGCTCACTTGTACTTTGTCTTTATTTCTTTAGTCTCTGCAGTCAAACATTAACCAGTTACAATGACG
>NW_027052253.1:0-104271 GCF_036321145.2 Pelmatolapia mariae | reverse complement strand
GCACAACTTATTACTGCTGCAACTACCGAAAAACACACATTGATTGATCACCTTTACATATCACAGCCATACGCCTGCCTCCAATCAGGTGTTCTAAATACATATCACAGTTATCACAACCCCATTTATTGTGTAATTCACTAACACAAAATGACTGCAAGGTTGTGAGGGATATGGACTTGCCAAGTGATCTTAGTGTCTTTGCAACTGAGCACACTCTACCACCAAAAAGGACAGCTCACCAGTGGGAGCTGATACATAAGACTGCTCTCATCCATTGAAGAGCTGACCAGAAACGTGAACAGAGAGACTGCAACTGCACCTGATGGGATCCCTGCCATAACAGGTAATTGTATTTTTGTTTCTTACTTTATATTCTAACATTTATTGATATTCTTTGAAACAAACTATAATCTCATCCATTCATTAAGTCATCCATCCATTCATAACTCCTCAGATGTGTTCTGTCCAGTAAAGGCAGTGGAGAAGCCCTACACTGATCTTGAAACTGTGCCACGCTAGTAGAGACCGGCTACAAGGATGGGCAGGTATAGTGAAATTAAAATGCACCTTTTGGTTCAACAGGTTTATATATACAGTCAAGTGATCAAAAGACACCAGTATTAAACCCATTTAAACCAACTACATGTTTGGATTGGAACTGTATACAGGCCACCAAATTACAGCCACGTGTGGTTTTTACCTCACATAGCAACTTACCCCATCCAAAGACACCAGTATTAAGCAAATTTCTTTTTTTTACTTCATTTTTAATATAGTTTTGGGTCATTTAGTTCTAGAGTTAGATTTGTTTTTCCAATTATTTTTTAGAACTTCATTACTTGCCATTTCGCTAACTGAAGAGCTGCGCTTTGTGATGTCTCTTGTTTTATTGTTTTAAATTGTGTTTTCCTTTTATCTGTTTCTAGCTGTTTTCGCAAAGTCAGCCAACCACTTGCTTCCAAATGACCCTTATCCAGAAGTATCCGTGAGTGCCTCATAAACAGAAACTAACGTGGAGACCTACCTCTCAGAGAAAAACGCACACATAAGAAAAGCCGACCCACTTCAGTACTGGGAAGAACATCCTAATCTGTTTCCCTCTATGGCTGCTGTTGCGATCCCAGTGTGCCCCCTGTAGCTCTGTGGACAGTTTTGGATTTGTTTACATCTCACCCAACCGGTCCCAGCAGATGGCTGCACCTCTCTAAGCCTGGTTCTGCTGGAGGTTTCTTCCTGTTAAAAGGGAGTTTTTCTGAACACACTCTACCACCAACAAGGACAGCTCACCAGTGGGAACTGATAGATAAGACTGCTGATGTGCTCTCATCCATTGAAGAGCTGACCAGAAACGTGAACAGAAAGACTGCACCTGATGGGATCCCTGCCATAACAGGTCATTTGTATTTTTTTGTTTCTTACTTTATATTCTAACATTTATTGATATTCTTTGAAACAAACTATAATCTCATCCATTCATTAAGTCATCCATCCATTCATAACTCCTCAGATGTGTTCTGTCCAGTAAAGGCAGTGGAGAAGCCCTACACTGATCTTGAAACTGTGCCATGCTAGTAGAGACCGGCTACAAGGATGGGCAGGTATAGTGAAATTAAAATGCACCTTTTGTTCAACAGGTTTATATATACAGTCAAGTGATCAAAAGACACCAGTATTAAACCCATTTAAACCAACTACATGCTTGGATTGGAACTGTATACAGGCCACCAAATTACAGCCACCTGTGGTTTTTACCTCGCATGGCGACTTACCTCATCAGAAGACACCAGTATTAAGCCAATTTCTTTTTTTTACTTCATTTTTAATATAGTTTTGGGTCATTTAGTTCTAAAGTTAGATTTGTTTTTCCAATTATTTTTTAGAACTTCATTACTTGCCAGTTTGCTAACTGAAGAGCTGCACTTTGTGATGTCTCTTGTTTTATTATTTTAAATTGTGTTTTCCTTTTATCTGTTTCTAGCTGTTTTCGCAAAGTCAGCCAACCACTTGCTTCCAAATGACCCTTATCCAGAAGTATACGTGAGTGCCTCATCAACAGAAAATAAAGTGGAGACCTACCTCTCAGAGAAAAACGCACACATAAGAAAAGCCGACCCACTTCAGTACTGGGAAGAACATCCTAATCTGTTTCCCTGTATGGCTGCTGTTGCGATCCCAGTGTGCCCCCTGTAGCTCTGTGGACAGTTTTGGATTTGTTTACATCTCACCCCAACCGGTCGCGGCAGATGGCCGCCCCTCCCTGAGCCTGGTTCTGCCGGAGGTTTCTTCCTGTCAAAAGGGAGTTTTTCCTTCCCACTGTCGCCAAAGTGCTTGCTCATAGGGGGTCATATGATTGTTGGGTTTATCTATATACATTAATGCTTGTATGCTTTTCATTTATACTTTTGCCTTACTTTTCAGTTCATAATATAAAGTTACTTGAATGGTTTCCTTTTCCTTTTTTATTTTATATTGCTTTGCTATTTACCACAATCTAAATATCATGTTTAAATGTCATACATTATTGTAAATGGTATCTGTACAAAATATTGTTTGAATAACATGATACATTTATTAGTCCCACAATGGGAAATTTCATAATTTGCATGTGGTATTTTCCCCTTTGACATTAAAATACCTTTGAAATACAAATTGAATACCGCTTAATGGACATCTTTTTTTTCTACCACTTTAAACGACTCAAAACTGTAAAATCTAAATTGTAACTTCTCTTGAACACCTGACACTAAAGCATAATTTATTTTCTTTTATATCTATTAACTTATTTTGTAATCATGTAACTGGAGCATCTTTCTCTCATCTCTGTATGCCGCATATAACAGAGATCACAATACAGCTTACTTTGCTTTAAGTTGAAAATCAGCTGTATTCCATTTCCCTCCTTCTTGTGGTATAAAAAGCAAACTATGCTCATGTTGCATCTTGCTCCCTCTAGTGTTATAAAAGGCAACCGGCACTAGTTGAACCACATTAAAGGCAAACTACACTCATTGGCAGTAGCATAGGCACACTTAAAATTTCTTCTGAAATTTTCGCTTTCTAGTTCTTATTATTATTATTCTTCAGTTTCCGCCTGAAATTTTGCAGCAAATCTCGCCCCGCAGTTTTGAGACAAGCTTCATATATGTTACCTCATTTTGTGCGGCTGGATCTGGAATGGTGTGCTATGACTTTTGGTGTTTATGTCTATTATAGTTTTTTAAATATTAATATTTTAGTGAAAATTTTCCCGCGCTCCTCTGCCAAACAGTTTTGACATTAGGGTTACATATGTTACATCATTTTGTGCGGCTGGAGCTGGGCTAGTATGGTATGACTTTTGGTGTTCATGAGTTTTATAGTTTTTGAAATATTTAGATTTTAGTGCAAATTTGGGCCAATTTCTAGGTTCCTGAGAAAGATTCTACTTTTGGCCCCATAGAAACAGACTTCATTTGTGGTGTGTTGGCTCTCTCTAGTGGTATAGCCGTAGTAGTACAGGTGAAAAGATCTATGCTTGGGCGAAAACTCCATATCCCACAATTCATAGCACGCCTCTGCAGAGTAAACAATGGCGGCCACCACTTCGTTTTATATGTCTTTTATTAGTGTTTCTAGGTCACAAAATCAACTTTTAAGATATTTTCAGGCGAGAATGTAGGTGTGTAAACTTCAAATATCTGCTCGTTTTATCAAGACATCCCATATTACAGACAGTGCTCTTACGTGTTGCTGATAGCCGGCTAGCTAGCTAGTGCCGCTAGCACCGCTAGCGTATGACGACACTACGCAATGACGACACCCCTCCTCCGCTTTGAAATTGACCGTAGACATGATTTTCTGAGACAGCGTGGCTATCGCTTCACCGGTAACGCGTCTTTCCCCCCTCCTCTGCTTTGGACTTGAACTTACAGTGATTTTCTGAAGTGTTTACTAAGACACACCGTAAGCTTTTACAAGGTAAGTGTATCTCTCTGTCTCTGGTTTGAAATTTAGCTTTGAAAGTGATTTTTTTTTTTGTGTGTGTTTCTTTATCGATTTCTTTGTTTCGGCACGTTCGGCACGATGCTAAAGCCAGTTAGCGGATAGTCAGCTAAGGCAAGCGTTTCTGTCCCTCTTCCGGTTTTGAAATTGACCTTTAAAAGTGCTTTTCTGTGTCTTGACGCTGATATCTACAAAATGACTGTGATTTTATTCCAGTGGTATCGTTTGTAATTGAAACTTTTAAGATGCGACTCTCAAAAAATTGCTTCATTGTAGTCGGGTTTCACACCTCTCTTTGTCTCGTGGTTTTGTTGCTGGCTAGTTAGCTGATATTAAGCATCTCCCGGTTTGAAATTGATTTTGAAAGTGATTTACTATGACACACCGTAAGCGTATCTCTGTCTCTGGTTTGAAATTTAGCTTTGAAAGTGATTTTTTGTGTGTGTGTTTCTTTATCGATTTCTTTGTTTTGGCACGTTCGGCACGATGCTAAAGCCAGTTAGCGGATAGTCAGCTAAGGCAAGCGTTTCTGTCCCTCTTCCGGTTTTGAAATTGACCTTTAAAAGTGCTTTTCTGTGTCTTGACGCTGATATCTACAAAATGACTGTGATTTTATTCCAGTGGTATCGTTTGTAATTGAAACTTTTAAGATGCGACTCTCAAAAAATGGCTTCATTGTAGTCGGGTTTCACACCTCTCTTTGTCTCGTGGTTTTGTTGCTGGCTAGTTAGCTGATATTAAGCATCTCCCGGTTTGAAATTGATTTTGAAAGTGATTTACTATGACACACCGTAAGCGTATCTCTGTCTCTGGTTTGAAATTTAGCTTTGAAAGTGATTTTTTGTGTGTGTGTTTCTTTATCGATTTCTTTGTTTCGGCACGTTCGGCACGATGCTAAAGCCAGTTAGCGGATAGTCAGCGCTGATATCTACAAAATGACTGTGATTTTATTCCAGTGGTATCGTTTGTAATTGAAACTTTTAAGATGCGACTCTCACCGCGTACGAAACAATAACTGCGTTGTAGTCGCGTTTCACACCTTTCTTTGTCTGTCTTTATAAGGCGTTAACTACAGCACCCTTTAATACCTCAACTCTTGATTCAGCCAAGGTAAGTGCCCCCCCCCCCCCCTTATATTTTCTATGTATGTATTCAGCTGATATTTAGAAAAAAATAGGTGTGTTTAGCGCTGGATGTCATTTTATTCCAGAGCTGTTGTTTGTAATTAAAACTTTTAAGATTAGATGGTACAGTGTTTTTACTCCCTTCCAAACAGTAAAGTTCCTCTTTGTCTCTCAGTAGGAAATTTAAACCAGACAGTACAAGGCTACATTTCAGTGTTACAAGCCAATCAGTTTGCTAATTGTTCTGTGAGGTTTGTTTGCAAAGTTTAAGGTGTTAAGTAGGACTGTGAACATCTGGGTCTGCTTGCTGCTGGCATTCTGCCAGAGCCCCACCAACAAGACCGCCTCCCAGCAACGAGACTGCCTGTCAGCCTTGCAAGGTACCCAATTTTCCAATTACTCTATAAAAAAACTGTTGTGGGCAACAAGACTGTCTCCTAAGTTTGCAAGCCAATCACTTTGCCAAATGTTCTTGTAAGATTTGTTTGAAAAGTTTGAGGTGTTAAGTAGGACTGTGAACATCTGGGTTTGCTTGCTGCTGGCATTCGACCAGCGTCTCAGCAACAACACTGCCTCCCAGCTTTGCAAGGTAATTACTTTCCCAATTACTGTACACCAAAACGAAGTAACTGTCGTGGTCAACAAATCTGCCTCCCAACTTTCAAGGTAATCACTTTCTCAATTACAATATACAAACTGTTATGGAACTTAACAAAGCCTTAACACCGGGTAGTGACACTATCAATATGTCTATTTAAAGAAAAGAGATTTTTTTTTTTTTGTTCTTGTAGTCATCTTGTCTGTCAATGTATCAGAGGGTTAGAATAACAAATTGCTTGAAATGCCAATAATTAATATTCTGTTTTTATGTTGACATTCTACCAGATGCCGAGAAAAAATAAAAGATCCCAGGCACAAAAGAAGCGCTGGAAACCACTTGACCTGGTCGATCCTGCTGTCCCAGTGCTCTCTGGCCACAACCAAGATGAGGCAGTCAGTAGTTTTCCATCTGACCAGGTAATGAGGATATGGTAGTGATCACAGACAGTTGAACAGTTTTCAAAACACGTTTGAGACAGTTAAGAACACTTACCCATGCAGTTTAGGATTTTTTGTTATAATGTCACACAACTGGCATAACAGTGCATGGTATACAGAACATTTAAATGAAATGAATGTGTCAGGTCACTTAATGTCTTCTATACCCTTTTTCCTGGGTTTGCAGATGGCACCAGCCAGGTTATCTTTGGAAACACAGGATAGACTCACCTCCTTATGTTCCCCATGTACCAAGGTAAACATCAAAAAATATTCCTCTATTAACAAATTACAAGGTATGCCCACACATAGGGCTGCTCGATTATGGCAAAAATGATAATCATGATTATTTTCACTGAAATCTAGATCTCCATTATTTGACAATATGTATTTAACAATAACGATGTATTGAATAATGGCTTTAAAGATTGTCATAAAATAGTGTGCAAATACTGATAACAGTGTAAATGTTTGCAATATAAAAAATAAATGAAAAACGTAAACATGTATGTTTAGTGAACTTTGCAGTGTTGCTCCGTGGTGCAGCTACGACATTGTAGCAAAGTTTACACACTATGTCTACTTGATCCACGTCTGACTTCGCGAACCCATAATGTTTCCACCCCACTGAAGTTTTTTTGTTTTTTGTTTTTTACCTCTTTTCAACCAACGGCAGTCACTCTCCTCTCCAAATAACTTCTGCTTAGCTTTCCGAGCTTCCCTCTGTTAGCTCCTCTTAATTGTTGTGACGCGTGTTCAAAACACAGAGAGGTGTGCTCGATTTGCCGCACGGAGCAGCGTGAGAGTACAGCACGAGGGTGGTGCTAATAATCTGCTCAGTCCTTTTTAATTATCGTTGAAAGCTCAGATCGTGATTTCGATTAAAATTTGATTAATTGAGCAGCCCTACCCAGTCTGTATATATCTGATCTTTGGTGTCTATAACCACAGTTGATATGTAGTCTTTCACTTAAAGCATGTTTGCTAACTCAATTTTGTCCAATTTCTATCCAAAACAAAGGAAAATATGACAAAGGGTTTTTTATTTTTATTTTATAGCTCTGAACAGGTAATTCTGATGTGGTAGTGAGCACATACAATATATTTTTATAACACTTACCCATACAGTTGACCATTTCTATCTTATAATGTTACCCAACTGGCATAACAGTTCATGCCATGCATTGCATTGTAAAGTGAAATTAAAGTGTCAGGTCACTTAATGTCTTAACATTATATTCTTTTTTGCCTGGGTTAGCAGACAGCACCAGCCAGCTTGTCCTTGGAAACGGAGAATAGATCCACCTCCTTATGTCCTCCAGGCAGCAAGGTAACTTTAAAACGGTATTCCTCCATTAAGGATTATGGATATGGTTACATGTTGGCCTTATGCAAACAGTAAGAATTTTGTTGTCTCGCTTCTGTTAGTTTTGTTTAAAGTTTTTAAAGTTACACTCACTTTCAAATTTCTTAGTAGTTATGCAAACAGCTGGATTTTTTTTATTGCTTTGTAAGTTTAGTAACCGCTACTGTTTCATGTTTTCTTTAAAGTATCCAGTGTTACACTCTGTTTCAACTCTGTTAGTAGGTTTTCTAATTTTGATTAACTGTATTATCAGAGTTCAGAAACTCGTCCACCAGCAAAACGAGTCTGGGCAACCGATGATTTCCACACGGCATCAAATTCTCCACCTAAAAAGGTAAGCCTAACCCTATGTATAATCACCGGGGTTGATATTTAGTCTTTCACCTTAAGTGTGCTTGCTAACTCGTACTAAATATACTAAAATGTTAGACTAAACATGTACATTTGTCAGTTTCTTTCATCAGACTCCTAAAATGCAGACATCTCAACAGCTGTCTGTCTGTTTAGCTATTTCTATATCTATTATTCTGAATACTTTTATACCATTTTATACTTAAAGCTTCAGATAAATTGACATCCACAGTGAAAAGCAGTGCAAATAAATACAAACATTTTGTGACACTCATCTTTTCTCAAGATGAATGTCAGTGTGTTCTGTTTCAATCACATTTAACCTGTAACTGAATTTTGTGTCATTTCTTTACAAAACGTAACACAACTATGAAACGTGTTTTTTATGGCACATGTACAGAGCCATCTGGTTTAATCTGAAATCAGTGAATGAATTACATCTAATTTAAGAGCATCTGAGATCCTCTTACGAATAATACGTAAACAGGATTTCCTTTCATTTGTATTTAGGCTGCAATTTAGTTGATGTTTGAAGGCCCGCAGCAACCTAAAATAATGTGTTATACTGAAAGAAATTAACTGCTTTGAAAATATGAGGAGCAGAAGGTACAGATATGACCTTTGTAAAAGGTCATTAAAAAAAACACCTCTAAAGCAAATTACAGATATCTAAAATATTTGTCATTTTTACTTCCCACCTCTGCTCTCTCCCACTCTCTCTCACTGTTCCTGTCACTGTCTTTCTGCTTGTCTCTTTCGATTATGCTGTAATATGATTGAGGAGTGACATAATTTGGCTTCATTTGCCTGAACATTGTTTGATTATTTTACCAAATTTAAAAAAAAAATGTTTTTACTTTACAAGAATCTAAATTTATACAACTCTTGCCAATTAAAAATGTCTTACATCATTGTACCAAGAGTTACATATGTTTACTCAACCGTGAAATGCATATCATTAAATACTAAACAATAACATGTGTCACCTTTACATTCCTTGATCAGCCTTTCCACAACACAAATGAAGAACTACTGACAGAGGAGCTACAGAGCAACGCAGTTCAGCACTTCTGGCGTGTCAGTGCAACTCATTGTCAAAGTGATGAAAGGTACACAGAATTCTCTCGAAATCATCAGTGCACATGCAATGCCCTCACATTCCTGGCCTACCTTAATGAGGAACACCAGTTCAACACAGCCCGACTTGATAAGGTGCTTGAACAGGGAGATGCACTCTACTGTTGGATTAAAACAAATCTTCAGCAGGAGAGGCGTTATACACAAAATCATCTGACCATAGAGGAACTGCCCAAAAAAGTTCATGCTGACATAAATGTCTACAGTGTGAAAATGGACAACATAAGGTATGGATACCTGAAAGCAGCAGACAAAACTTATCAAAGAAAAGAGTGGTGGTTGCCTCTTGCTAGTCGTCTTGTATGTCTGTCAACAGATGTGAGCTATGCTTTGCTCATGGTCTCACCTCAGTGCATTGCAGTTTTCCGTGACAAATCTGGGAGGTATGGATTATTTGATTCACATTCAAGAAGTGCAGCAGGTTTACCCCAGCCAAATGGAACAGCAGTCATGCTCACTTTCACTCATGTGAATGACCTGATCACCCACCTTCATAACCTTTTTCAAAATCAAGGCAGGTATGCAAGATATGAGTTTGTGCCTGTTTCTTTCAAAAGAGTCAGCACTCACAACGAACAGCCTGCACAGTCAACTCAAGCAACACCAAGAGCAACAGCTACATCACCACAAAATGATGAACCACAAATCACAAATCCCACTGTGCAAGTGCCTCAACCAGAATCAGCCCAAACCTACATGACAATGTTAGAAAGTGCTTTAAACCCGCAACAAGACAAAATGGCTTCAAATCAAATTTGTGAACATCAACTTGAAACATCTGTTGATCCAACAAGCAACATCCAAACAGAACAACAAGAAAATCTTGAACTCAATAATGAAAGAGATAAAGTCATAGATAAACCCCCCCAAAAAACAAGAAATGTGTGCAGATTAAATAAACGACGACGTGGGAAAGCTATTCGTCAAGCTCAAAAAAGTCACAAGCAGCATGTAAAAGCTAAAGAAAAATCTTCATCTGAAGACTTGACAAAGAAGATAAACAAAAGAAGACACGAAAAGGAACGATATGCCTGCTTTCCTGAATTTAGAATGAAAAAATTACAGGCTGTGAAAACTCAATATGCTCAAAACTGTCATCGCCATAAACAAAAACTGTTATCAGCCAAAGATTATTATGCAAATCCTCATATTCAAGAGAAGATAAAAGCCCACAATGTGAAGAGATACCAAAATGATCCTCATTTTCAACAAAAAAAGAGAGACTACATTATCAGAAGATATACCACAGATGCCAGCTTTCGAACCAGACAGAAACAATATGTGTTCCGAAGATACAACACGGATGCTGACTTTCAAAGCAGACAGAAGCAATATCTGGTCCAAAGGTACAACACGGATGCTGACTTTCAAAGCAGACAGAAGCAATATCTGGTCCAAAGGTACAACACGGATGCTGACTTTCAAAGCAGACAAAAAAAATACATGAGCCAGAAATACAGAGAGGATGATGTCAGAGAAAGGAAGAGGGCATATATAAGAACAAAATATGCATCGGATCCAAAATACAGGCACAAACAAAAAAAATCAATTCATGCCAGGTATCATAATGACTCACAATTCAGACTGCACCATATACAGCGCTGTGCAGAGTACCAGAGACACAAAATGGCTACCACTGCATCTTTCGCCATTTATAAAAAGTTGTGTGCGCAGAGAATAAAGAAGAAATACAGACGACTAGTAACACAATTCCAGCAGGGTCCACAGTCTGAAGCACAGCCCCAGCTTGTAGTGAATAGTGTGATGCAAGCAGCCACATTAGCTTTCCGTGAAACAATTAAGTTAGGACCCACCCATGTCTGTACAGTGTGCCACAGAACTCTGTTTCCTAATCAAGTAAAACACTGCAAAAGATCAAAGTATGTTAAAAATAGTCACATTGTTGACACCTGCTTGACAGGAAAATTTGTCCATGTTTGTGATAGTGAATGTACAGCTAATTGTACCTTTCCAAAACAAAGAATGCAAGAGTGGATTTGCTACAACTGTGACAGCCACCTACAACGAGGAAAGATCTCTTCCATCGCAGTGGCAAACAATTTAGCACTAGCACCCATCCCAATTGAACTGAGTCAATTAAATGTACTAGAACGACAACTGATTGCTAAAATTCTCCCGTTTGCCAAAATCATTGCATTACCAAAAGGACAACAAAGAGCCGTACATGGGGCTGTTGTTTGTGTACCGTCAGACGTGGAAACCACAGTAAACTGTCTTCCCAGACCTAGCAATGAAGCCCAGCTCCTGCAAGTACAACTGAAAAGACACATCAGATTCAAAGGATACCAACACTTCTACACTGTGAACATGAAGAATGTGTTAGCAGGCTTATCAAAGCTAAAAGAGATGCATTCAGAATACAAAGATGTATCTATTGATGATGACGCAACTTTTGCTGATCCCACAAATAATCAGATAATCGAGACGGAACATGACACTGCTGATACAGATATTCAAGATGCACTGCCCAGAAACTTTGACAACCAAATTGTACCAGAAAGAAGAACCACTGAGGAAACAACAGCTGGAATACTTGAGCCATGTCATGATGTAAACGAACTATTGGAGCCTGAACAGTCAAATGGAGAGCCCTTACAAGATACGGAGAAAGAAAAGGAAGAACTTCGCCCTGGTCTTGTTCTAGACACCTGTATGCAACCACCAGATATAGCACAGGACATTTTATCATATGGTGAAGGAATATTTAGCATTGCACCCGCCCAAGGAAATAGACCTGTTGGTTTCTTCTCTATTCCTAAACTTGAAGCCATGGCCTTTCCTGTGCAGTTCCCAACTGGACAGAACACATTAGATGAAGCCAGACAAGTCAAACTGTCCCCAAGCATGTATTTTAATACACGGCTGTTCTCTGCAGATACACGCTTTGCAACTGACCAAAGCTACCTATTCTTTGCACAGTTTGTAACAGAAACACACATGGCTACAAACAGCATGTCCATCCAATTGCGCAAAGGTAAGGCAATCACAAAGGATGGACGTAGAATTAGTAACAGAATGCTTCAAAATAAAGACGAAGTGGAGAGACTGATAAATAACAAAGATGCAACACGCTTCATGAAACCTCTGAGAGGTACTCCAGCCTATTGGGAAAAGGCACTGAAAGATCTGCATGCTATGGTCAGACAGTTAGGAAAGCCAACTTTTTTCCTGACATTTTCAGCTGCTGAAATGAGATGGCCTGAGGTTGTTGAGGTCATAAAAACTCAACAAGGTGAACAAGTGGATTTTTCACAACTTGACTGGAACACAAAGTGTGAAATTCTCCGAAGCAACCCTGTGACTGTGATGCGATTGTTTGAAAAAAGAGTCGATGCACTAATGACAACACTGATCCTGTCCCCAGCACAGCCCATCGGTGAAGTAGAAGATTACTTTTATCGAGTGGAGTTTCAGGCCAGAGGTAGCCCTCATATCCATTTACTGGTTTGGGTCAAAGATGCACCTAAATTTGGAAGCGACCTTGAAGACCACGTGTACAAATTTATTGACAAGTACATAACATGTAAGATGCCTGACCAAAATGCCGATCCTGAACTTCACAAAATTGTGTCTGAGGTTCAAGTCCACAGCAGAAATCACTCCAGATCCTGCAAAAAAGGTAATGTGTCATGTAGGTTTGGGTTCCCCAAACTACCTGTAGACCAAACAATGATCACTTTCCCAAGCCCAGATGATGACGATGATCACAATGATAAGCAGCATAGCACAAGTAAGGAGAAAGGCACAAATGAAAAACAAAAGCAAAAAAACAGACGAATGGCGCTCGCAAAAAAACAGAAAGAGGCCAAAGAAAAACTCCAGCCATTGAGAGATTTGCTCTGTGACCCAAATTCCTCGTTTGAAGACTTGTCTGAGCTGCTTCACAAATGCAAATTAACTTATGAACAATACTTGGATTGTGTCTTCAATTTAAGCAATGGCCATGTCATCCTCTTAAAGCGTGAACCTAATGACTGCTGGGTGAATGCATACAATGCAGATCTACTGAGAGCCTGGAATGCCAACATGGACATCCAATATGTCATTGATGACTACAGCTGCCTGATGTACATGATGTCTTATGTCTCTAAACCCGAATTTGAGATGACACAATTTCTTAATGGAGTCATCCAGGAGGTAAAAAAGTCCAATGTCAATGAAAGAGATGAAATGAAACAGATAATGCAGGCATATGCTAAACACAGAGAAGTCAGTGCCCAGGAATCCGTGGCAAGGACATGCAGCCTGCCACTAAAAAAGTGTTCACGCAGTGTGGTGTTCATACAGACTGATGATGATGCCCTGAAAATGAGTCTCCCGATGAGCAGGTTGCAAAGCATGGCACCAGATGATGAAAATGTGTGGATGTCTGGATTGCCAGAAAAATATGCAAACAGACCCAGAACACCTGAGTTTGAAAGAATGTGTTTGGCTGAATTTGCTTCAGAGTACAGGATTCTCTACAGCCGTGAAACAGAGTCAAAAAATGCCATCCCTCTTTTGAATAACATGGGTTATATTCAAAAGAGAACAAGAGGGAAACCTGCAATAATCAGATATCCTCGCTTCTCAGAAAAGAAACATCCAGAAAAGTTTTATAGCAGACTACTAAAACTTTATTTTCCACATCGATCAAATGATGACTTTAAAAACACAGAACACTCCACATCCGAACAGTTCTACAAAAGTGGACGAAAACATGGTTTTGCAGTACGGCCAATTGTTACCTTTAACAAAAAGCGTTATGAAAGCCATGGCAAAACAATGGAAAGGGCATTGGAACAGATTGAACAACAAGGCCCACTTATCAATGCATGGAACACCTTTGCACCTGAGGTTGAAGTAGATCGTTTAGAGTGTGTGGCCCAACGACAATCCAGACACGAGACTGACGAAAATGAAATGGACATTGTTCCAGACTACCAAGTCAGTGGTAGCAACAGTGGAACCATGCCAGCAATCATAGCACCTAAGCTGAGCCCAGACTTTGTCAGAAAAATGTACCAAAGTCTAAATGAAACCCAAGCATCCATATTCTACGCAGTGCGTGAGTGGTGTTTCAAACTTGTGTGGGGTCACTGTCCTGAGCAGTTCTTTTATTTTGTCTCTGGAGGAGCTGGCTGTGGAAAATCACATGTTATCAAGTGCATATATGAGGAGGCAACAAAGATTTTGCACCAACTCCCCAGATTCCGTGACCAAGCAGACATGTCCTACCCTGCAGTACTGCTGACTGCATTTACTGGCACTGCAGCTTTTAACATATCTGGGAAAACACTGCACTCTCTGCTAAAGCTGCCAAAATCTTTAAAACCGCCGTATCAGGGATTGGGCAATGCACTGGATGAAGTGAGAGCTTCACTTTCAAATGCAGAGATTCTGGTCATTGATGAGATATCTATGGTTTCTAAAGACCTTTTTGCCTACATCCACTGGAGACTTCAGCAGATCAAAGGAAACAAGAAGCCTTTTGGTGGGATGTCTATCCTTGCAGTAGGAGACTTTTACCAGCTGCCACCCCTTGGAAAAGCCAAACCACTCTGTGTGTACGAGGACAATGTCTTTGATCTCTGGAAAGACTATTTCCACATGGTCAACCTGACAGAAATCATGCGACAGAAAGATGATCATTCTTTTGCTGAAGTTCTGAACAGGATAAGAGTGAAGCAAAAAACAAATTCTCTTGAAGCCAATGATAAAGCCTTGCTCACACAGGCTATCCATGACATAAAAGACTGTCCATCTAATGTATTACACATTTATGCTACAAACAAAGAGGTCGACAAACACAATTCAGCAACTGTAACTGCTCTTCATTCTGATATCATAAATATTCAGGCCGAAGACTACAGAAAAGACCCACGGACGGGTGAGATGGTCCTCCTGGCAGATATGATGAAAGGCAACAAAAGAGATTTACCTGATAACATACAAGCTGCACCTGGAGTGCGTGTTATGATTATTAGAAATTTGGATGTTGAAGATGGGCTTGTTAATGGGACATTTGGAACAATCACGAACATTGTGACAACCACACAGGATGGACCAAAAACTGTGAATCTCATTGGACTTACGCTGGACAATCAAAATTCTGGGCAAAAATTTCGCAGAAAAATACAAGGATCCTCAGACAACCTCGTATATATTGAGAAATGTGAAGAATCTACAAGTAAAAAAGGAGTTCTTCGCAGGCAATTTCCAATGAAGTTGGCCTTTGCATGTACAGCTCACAAAGTACAAGGCATGACAATGGAGTCAGCAGTAGTATGTTTGAAGCGTGTTTTTGAGCCTGGAATGGCCTATGTCGCACTCAGCCGCACAACCTCACTTAAAGGACTGTACATCACAGACTTTGATGAAAGGAAAATCTATGCTGATCCTGCCATCACAGATGCACTCAAAAATATGAGACATGCATCATTTGAGAATGCAAGACCACTGTTGCAATTCTTAAAATCAGTTGTTCCCACAGTCCCCACATTGACAATTATCCATCACAATGCACAAGGTCTCCCAACTCACATGGAGGACATGAGATGCCACCATGAAGTCAGCCTTGCTGATGTTTTATGCATAACAGAAACTCACTTGTCTGGATCATCAGTTTCTCCCCGCTTCCAGCTGGAACAGTACAACATGGCCACACGCAACAGACACGTCTCTTACACAAACCATACAGACATGGCAAAGGTAAATGGCGGTGGAGTTGCAATGTACTACAAAACAGTTCTTATAGCAGAGTCTCGAAAATACCTGCAAAATGTGACTGACCTTGAATTTGTTGTTATCAAGGTTGAATCGCCAGTCACAGCTTTGATAGCAACTGTATACAGGCCACCAAATTACAGCCACGTGAGGTTTTTACCACAAATGCAATGTCTTTTGGACTCATTGGAAATGATGAATTGCCAACCAATTATTGTTTGTGGAGATTTCAATGAGGACCTTATGAGCAGAGGAAAAAAACCCATCCAAGAACTGTTTCAGTCAAGAGGATATGCACAACTTATTACTGCTGCAACTACCGAAAAACACACATTGATTGATCACCTTTACATATCACAGCCATACGCCTGCCTCCAATCAGGTGTTCTAAATACATATCACAGTTATCACAACCCCATTTATTGTGTAATTCACTAACACAAAATGACTGCAAGGTTGTGAGGGATATGGACTTGCCAAGTGATCTTAGTGTCTTTGCAACTGAGCACACTCTACCACCAAAAAGGACAGCTCACCAGTGGGAGCTGATACATAAGACTGCTCTCATCCATTGAAGAGCTGACCAGAAACGTGAACAGAGAGACTGCAACTGCACCTGATGGGATCCCTGCCATAACAGGTAATTGTATTTTTGTTTCTTACTTTATATTCTAACATTTATTGATATTCTTTGAAACAAACTATAATCTCATCCATTCATTAAGTCATCCATCCATTCATAACTCCTCAGATGTGTTCTGTCCAGTAAAGGCAGTGGAGAAGCCCTACACTGATCTTGAAACTGTGCCACGCTAGTAGAGACCGGCTACAAGGATGGGCAGGTATAGTGAAATTAAAATGCACCTTTTGGTTCAACAGGTTTATATATACAGTCAAGTGATCAAAAGACACCAGTATTAAACCCATTTAAACCAACTACATGTTTGGATTGGAACTGTATACAGGCCACCAAATTACAGCCACGTGTGGTTTTTACCTCACATAGCAACTTACCCCATCCAAAGACACCAGTATTAAGCAAATTTCTTTTTTTTACTTCATTTTTAATATAGTTTTGGGTCATTTAGTTCTAGAGTTAGATTTGTTTTTCCAATTATTTTTTAGAACTTCATTACTTGCCATTTCGCTAACTGAAGAGCTGCGCTTTGTGATGTCTCTTGTTTTATTGTTTTAAATTGTGTTTTCCTTTTATCTGTTTCTAGCTGTTTTCGCAAAGTCAGCCAACCACTTGCTTCCAAATGACCCTTATCCAGAAGTATCCGTGAGTGCCTCATAAACAGAAACTAACGTGGAGACCTACCTCTCAGAGAAAAACGCACACATAAGAAAAGCCGACCCACTTCAGTACTGGGAAGAACATCCTAATCTGTTTCCCTCTATGGCTGCTGTTGCGATCCCAGTGTGCCCCCTGTAGCTCTGTGGACAGTTTTGGATTTGTTTACATCTCACCCAACCGGTCCCAGCAGATGGCTGCACCTCTCTAAGCCTGGTTCTGCTGGAGGTTTCTTCCTGTTAAAAGGGAGTTTTTCTGAACACACTCTACCACCAACAAGGACAGCTCACCAGTGGGAACTGATAGATAAGACTGCTGATGTGCTCTCATCCATTGAAGAGCTGACCAGAAACGTGAACAGAAAGACTGCACCTGATGGGATCCCTGCCATAACAGGTCATTTGTATTTTTTTGTTTCTTACTTTATATTCTAACATTTATTGATATTCTTTGAAACAAACTATAATCTCATCCATTCATTAAGTCATCCATCCATTCATAACTCCTCAGATGTGTTCTGTCCAGTAAAGGCAGTGGAGAAGCCCTACACTGATCTTGAAACTGTGCCATGCTAGTAGAGACCGGCTACAAGGATGGGCAGGTATAGTGAAATTAAAATGCACCTTTTGTTCAACAGGTTTATATATACAGTCAAGTGATCAAAAGACACCAGTATTAAACCCATTTAAACCAACTACATGCTTGGATTGGAACTGTATACAGGCCACCAAATTACAGCCACCTGTGGTTTTTACCTCGCATGGCGACTTACCTCATCAGAAGACACCAGTATTAAGCCAATTTCTTTTTTTTACTTCATTTTTAATATAGTTTTGGGTCATTTAGTTCTAAAGTTAGATTTGTTTTTCCAATTATTTTTTAGAACTTCATTACTTGCCAGTTTGCTAACTGAAGAGCTGCACTTTGTGATGTCTCTTGTTTTATTATTTTAAATTGTGTTTTCCTTTTATCTGTTTCTAGCTGTTTTCGCAAAGTCAGCCAACCACTTGCTTCCAAATGACCCTTATCCAGAAGTATACGTGAGTGCCTCATCAACAGAAAATAAAGTGGAGACCTACCTCTCAGAGAAAAACGCACACATAAGAAAAGCCGACCCACTTCAGTACTGGGAAGAACATCCTAATCTGTTTCCCTGTATGGCTGCTGTTGCGATCCCAGTGTGCCCCCTGTAGCTCTGTGGACAGTTTTGGATTTGTTTACATCTCACCCCAACCGGTCGCGGCAGATGGCCGCCCCTCCCTGAGCCTGGTTCTGCCGGAGGTTTCTTCCTGTCAAAAGGGAGTTTTTCCTTCCCACTGTCGCCAAAGTGCTTGCTCATAGGGGGTCATATGATTGTTGGGTTTATCTATATACATTAATGCTTGTATGCTTTTCATTTATACTTTTGCCTTACTTTTCAGTTCATAATATAAAGTTACTTGAATGGTTTCCTTTTCCTTTTTTATTTTATATTGCTTTGCTATTTACCACAATCTAAATATCATGTTTAAATGTCATACATTATTGTAAATGGTATCTGTACAAAATATTGTTTGAATAACATGATACATTTATTAGTCCCACAATGGGAAATTTCATAATTTGCATGTGGTATTTTCCCCTTTGACATTAAAATACCTTTGAAATACAAATTGAATACCGCTTAATGGACATCTTTTTTTTCTACCACTTTAAACGACTCAAAACTGTAAAATCTAAATTGTAACTTCTCTTGAACACCTGACACTAAAGCATAATTTATTTTCTTTTATATCTATTAACTTATTTTGTAATCATGTAACTGGAGCATCTTTCTCTCATCTCTGTATGCCGCATATAACAGAGATCACAATACAGCTTACTTTGCTTTAAGTTGAAAATCAGCTGTATTCCATTTCCCTCCTTCTTGTGGTATAAAAAGCAAACTATGCTCATGTTGCATCTTGCTCCCTCTAGTGTTATAAAAGGCAACCGGCACTAGTTGAACCACATTAAAGGCAAACTACACTCATTGGCAGTAGCATAGGCACACTTAAAATTTCTTCTGAAATTTTCGCTTTCTAGTTATTATGTGTGCCTATGCCAAGAGGCACACATATTACTATTGCTCGGATTTATTATTATGTGTGCCTATGCCAAGAGGCACACATATTACTATTGCTCGGATTTATTATTATGTGTGCCTATGCCAAGAGGCACACATATTACTATTGCTCGGATTTATTATTCTTATTATTATTATTCTTCAGTTTCCGCCTGAAATTTTGCAGCGAATCTCGCCCCGCAGTTTTGAGACAAGCTTCATATATGTGACCTCATTTTGTGCGGCTGGATCTGGAATGGTGTGCTATGACTTTTGGTGTTTATGAATTTTATAGTTTTTTAAATATTAATATTTTAGTGAAAATTTTCCCGCGCCTCTCTGCCTAACAGTTTTGACATTAGGGTTACATATGTTAGATCATTTTGTGCGGCTGGAGCTGGACTATTATGTCATGACTTTTGGTGTTTATGACTTTTATAGTTTTTGAAATATTTAGATTTTAGTGCAAATTTAGGCCAATTCATCTTTTGGCGCCAAATAAACAGACTTCATTTGTGGTGTGTTGGCGCCATCTTTTGGTCCCATTGAAACAAATTTCAAACTTCATTTGTGGTGTGTTGGCTCTCTCTAGTGGTATGCCGGGAGTGGTACAGCCTGTCTACCCTTATTTGGATACCGTAATGATGACAATATCAATGGCGCGCACAGCCTCGCTGCTTTCAGGAACCATTGGAGGTTTTAAGGTTGCGCGAACCATTGAATAGTTACGGTAAACACAATGGCTTCTATGCTTGGTGGAAAACTCCATATCCCACAATTCATAGCACACCTCTGCCGAGTTACACAATGGCGGCCACCACTTCGTTTTATATGTCTTTTATTAGTGTTTCTAGGTCACAAAATCAACTTTTAAGATATTTTCAGGCGAGAATGTAGGTAGGTAAACTTCAAATATCTGCTTGTTTTATCATATTAGCGACAGTGCTCTGACGACCTTGGTCCTGCCTGACAGCTAGCCGGCTACCTAGCTAGCTGCCGCACTTGGCTGCAAATGCACAGCGAGGGGACTCTCTCTCTCCTTTCACCTCCCCGGTCTCTCGCAAATGCTCGCACAGAATCGGAGTTACAGCTGGATGTGGAAAAAATAACTGAGTTGTTTGGTGGTGCTATAATGCGGAGCTACAACAGTGGGCAGCTATCCACCGGTGTATGACAGAAAGGACATGCCGCGACCGCCGATCGACCGGTGTTTGCTAACGCGGAGGTCAATCGTGGATCAGGGAAAGCGAAGGCAGGAGCGTGAGGTGCACTGAATTTCAGGTAAGAAGTTATGACCTGCACTCTATTTGGGTCAGATATAAACCGAGTTTAGGTGTAGTTTATTTAGCAACATTTCTCTTACGTGTTGCTGATAGCCGGCTAGCTAGCTAGCGCCGCTAGCTTAGCCAGCTAGCGCTGCTAGCGACCCTTCGTGAAAAACCACCCAGGCTTGGCTGATAGTGAGGTGGCTAAAATTTGTTTCATCGCCCGATCGCTCGGCAAGGGTCTGTGTCTTAGCTGGACTTATTTTTCATTTATATGGGCCGATGATGCTGGTCGATGTGGAAAAAATAACTGAGTTGTTTGGTGGTGGAGCTACAACAGAGGGCAGCTATCCACCGGTGTGTGACAGAAAGGACATGCCACGAACGAGACATACAAGGCGGTGAGGCTACCGCCGATCGACCGGTGTTTGCTAACGCGGAGGTCAATCGTGGATCAGGGAAAGCGAAGGCAGGAGCGTGAGGTGAACTGAATTTCAGGTAAGAAGTTATGACCTGCACTCTATTTGGGTCAGATATAAACCGAGTTTAGGTGTAGTTTATTTAGCAACAGTTCTCTTACGTGTTGCTGATAGCCGGCTGGCTAGCTAGCTAGCGCGGCTAGCGACCCTTCGTGAAAAACCACCCAGGCTTGGCTGATAGTGAGGTGGCTAAAATTTGTTTAATCGCCCGATCGCTCGGCAAGGGTCTGTGTCTTAGTTGGACTTATTTTTCGTTTATATGGGCCGATGATGCTGGTCGATGTGGAAAAAATAACTGAGTTGTTTGGTGGTGGAGCTACAACAGAGGGCAGCTATCCACCGGTGTGTGACAGAAAGGACATGCCGCGAACGAGACATACAAGGCGGTGAGGGTACCGCCGATCGACCGGTGTTTGCTAACGCGGAGGTCAATCGTGGATCAGGGAAAGCGAAGGCAGGAGCGTGAGGTGAACTGAATTTCAGGTAAGAAGTTATGACCTGCACTCTATTTGGGTCAGATATAAACCGAGTTTAGGTGTAGTTTATTTTCATTGTGCTGACTTTTTCAATCACTTACAATAACTCGTACTGCGTGCTAGCTAGCACGACGGGGACGGAGTTTGTATACAGCTGTGTGCACGCTAAGTTACCGATGTTACCGATGTTGAACTTTATGACAGCCTCCCCTGTCATTCTCTCGCCTGTTGAAACTTCAGTCATGAAACTGATCAATGATCGGCTTTTCTCTCTTGTTTGTTTATCGCTAAACAACAGCAGCACGTTTAAGCTTGATCAGCTGTTGTTAGAATTCATTTGCTTTTAATTTCTAGTATCAGCTGATGTTTGCTGCAGCCACAGCTGTAAAAACGGCTGTTCCAAACCAGATGTCCTTACTGAATCATCAGAGCTGAACTGGTGATGGAGAAACAGGTTTACCCTTAGGTGACATGAATGAGTTGAAGGGAAATTACGAACTGTTTCTGAGAGAGGAATATACACCAAGCTCCTTTTTTTGTGTAGCTGACAGCTGGTAACTGTGCAGGGGCGGATCTAGCAAAGCTTTTGCCAGGGGGCCAGGTAGGGCATTAACAGAGAAAGGTGGACACAAAGATATACTTTTCTTTCTTACTCTCATATAAAATATTTAGCTTTTATTAAATAGTTATCTGAATCTTACAACCAAAGTTTGTATAATAATACACAAGATTGGCTGTAGACCATTGTTCATCATTCAGAACACTGTGTAAAAATAACAAAAAACAAAAAGTGAATGCAAAAGTGCATAAATATTTATTTTACGTGTTTGATGTGTGTGGCGGGGCGTGGTCTGCAGTGCCGCTGCAGGGGAGGTGGACCCACCTGAGCGGCACCTGCAATCACGCCTCTCGGGCGTAGTCTGTGCTCTCTCGGCTGTTTTTTGGGTGTGTGTTGGGCTGTGAGTTGAAAAGCTACAGCTGGCTGGGTGGGTACACCAACCATGTGTGAAAAGTGGTCCATAACGTACTGGTTCAAAGCGTGTTCGTGCAAACATTGTCGTGTCTGCCGTGGTACAATGGAACTTCTGCTCATGAACCTGTGTGCACAGCGTCTGCAAATCGGGGCTGTACAAAGTCACTTCATCTTTACCCAAAACTGTAAACTGTCATCTGTGAGGCGCGAGCGGTGTTTGTTTTTACCATAATTCATGGTGGAGAATGGCTGCTCTTCTGAGTTTTGCTGTCTGTAGCTGTATGAATGGCAAACTACACTGATTAGCAGCGGCATAGGCACACTTAAAATTTCTTCTGAAATTTTCGCTTTCTAGTTCTTATTATTATTATTCTTCAGTTTCCGCCTGAAATTTTGCAGCGAATCTCGCCCCGCAGTTTTGAGACAAGCTTCATATATGTGACCTCATTTTGTGCGGCTGGATCTGGAATGGTGTGCTATGACTTTTGGTGTTTATGAATTTTATAGTTTTTTAAATATTAATATTTTAGTGAAAATTTTCCCGCGCCTCTCTGCCTAACAGTTTTGACATTAGGGTTACATATGTTAGATCATTTTGTGCGGCTGGAGCTGGACTATTATGTCATGACTTTTGGTGTTTATGACTTTTATAGTTTTTGAAATATTTAGATTTTAGTGCAAATTTAGGCCAATTCATCTTTTGGCGCCAAATAAACAGACTTCATTTGTGGTGTGTTGGCGCCATCTTTTGGTCCCATTGAAACAAATTTCAAACTTCATTTGTGGTGTGTTGGCTCTCTCTAGTGGTATGCCGGGAGTGGTACAGCCTGTCTACCCTTATTTGGATACCGTAATGATGACAATATCAATGGCGCGCACAGCCTCGCTGCTTTCAGGAACCATTGGAGGTTTTAAGGTTGCGCGAACCATTGAATAGTTACGGTAAACACAATGGCTTCTATGCTTGGTGGAAAACTCCATATCCCACAATTCATAGCACACCTCTGCCGAGTTACACAATGGCGGCCACCACTTCGTTTTATATGTCTTTTATTAGTGTTTCTAGGTCACAAAATCAACTTTTAAGATATTTTCAGGCGAGAATGTAGGTAGGTAAACTTCAAATATCTGCTTGTTTTATCATATTAGCGACAGTGCTCTGACGACCTTGGTCCTGCCTGACAGCTAGCCGGCTACCTAGCTAGCTGCCGCACTTGGCTGCAAATGCACAGCGAGGGGACTCTCTCTCTCCTTTCACCTCCCCGGTCTCTCGCAAATGCTCGCACAGAATCGGAGTTACAGCTGGATGTGGAAAAAATAACTGAGTTGTTTGGTGGTGCTATAATGCGGAGCTACAACAGTGGGCAGCTATCCACCGGTGTATGACAGAAAGGACATGCCGCGACCGCCGATCGACCGGTGTTTGCTAACGCGGAGGTCAATCGTGGATCAGGGAAAGCGAAGGCAGGAGCGTGAGGTGCACTGAATTTCAGGTAAGAAGTTATGACCTGCACTCTATTTGGGTCAGATATAAACCGAGTTTAGGTGTAGTTTATTTAGCAACATTTCTCTTACGTGTTGCTGATAGCCGGCTAGCTAGCTAGCGCCGCTAGCTTAGCCAGCTAGCGCTGCTAGCGACCCTTCGTGAAAAACCACCCAGGCTTGGCTGATAGTGAGGTGGCTAAAATTTGTTTCATCGCCCGATCGCTCGGCAAGGGTCTGTGTCTTAGCTGGACTTATTTTTCATTTATATGGGCCGATGATGCTGGTCGATGTGGAAAAAATAACTGAGTTGTTTGGTGGTGGAGCTACAACAGAGGGCAGCTATCCACCGGTGTGTGACAGAAAGGACATGCCACGAACGAGACATACAAGGCGGTGAGGCTACCGCCGATCGACCGGTGTTTGCTAACGCGGAGGTCAATCGTGGATCAGGGAAAGCGAAGGCAGGAGCGTGAGGTGAACTGAATTTCAGGTAAGAAGTTATGACCTGCACTCTATTTGGGTCAGATATAAACCGAGTTTAGGTGTAGTTTATTTAGCAACAGTTCTCTTACGTGTTGCTGATAGCCGGCTGGCTAGCTAGCTAGCGCGGCTAGCGACCCTTCGTGAAAAACCACCCAGGCTTGGCTGATAGTGAGGTGGCTAAAATTTGTTTAATCGCCCGATCGCTCGGCAAGGGTCTGTGTCTTAGTTGGACTTATTTTTCGTTTATATGGGCCGATGATGCTGGTCGATGTGGAAAAAATAACTGAGTTGTTTGGTGGTGGAGCTACAACAGAGGGCAGCTATCCACCGGTGTGTGACAGAAAGGACATGCCGCGAACGAGACATACAAGGCGGTGAGGGTACCGCCGATCGACCGGTGTTTGCTAACGCGGAGGTCAATCGTGGATCAGGGAAAGCGAAGGCAGGAGCGTGAGGTGAACTGAATTTCAGGTAAGAAGTTATGACCTGCACTCTATTTGGGTCAGATATAAACCGAGTTTAGGTGTAGTTTATTTTCATTGTGCTGACTTTTTCAATCACTTACAATAACTCGTACTGCGTGCTAGCTAGCACGACGGGGACGGAGTTTGTATACAGCTGTGTGCACGCTAAGTTACCGATGTTACCGATGTTGAACTTTATGACAGCCTCCCCTGTCATTCTCTCGCCTGTTGAAACTTCAGTCATGAAACTGATCAATGATCGGCTTTTCTCTCTTGTTTGTTTATCGCTAAACAACAGCAGCACGTTTAAGCTTGATCAGCTGTTGTTAGAATTCATTTGCTTTTAATTTCTAGTATCAGCTGATGTTTGCTGGAGCCACAGCTGTAAAAACGGCTGTTCCAAACCAGATGTCCTTACTGAATCATCAGAGCTGAACTGGTGATGGAGAAACAGGTTTACCCTTAGGTGACATGAATGAGTTGAAGGGAAATTACGAACTGTTTCTGAGAGAGGAATATACACCAAGCTCCTTTTTTTGTGTAGCTGACAGCTGGTAACTGTGCAGGGGCGGATCTAGCAAAGCTTTTGCCAGGGGGCCAGGTAGGGCATTAACAGAGAAAGGTGGACACAAAGATATACTTTTCTTTCTTACTCTCATATAAAATATTTAGCTTTTATTAAATAGTTATCTGAATCTTACAACCAAAGTTTGTATAATAATACACAAGATTGGCTGTAGACCATTGTTCATCATTCAGAACACTGTGTAAAAATAACAAAAAACAAAAAGTGAATGCAAAAGTGCATAAATATTTATTTTACGTGTTTGATGTGTGTGGCGGGGCGTGGTCTGCAGTGCCGCTGCAGGGGAGGTGGACCCACCTGAGCGGCACCTGCAATCACGCCTCTCGGGCGTAGTCTGTGCTCTCTCGGCTGTTTTTTGGGTGTGTGTTGGGCTGTGAGTTGAAAAGCTACAGCTGGCTGGGTGGGTACACCAACCATGTGTGAAAAGTGGTCCATAACGTACTGGTTCAAAGCGTGTTCGTGCAAACATTGTCGTGTCTGCCGTGGTACAATGGAACTTCTGCTCATGAACCTGTGTGCACAGCGTCTGCAAATCGGGGCTGTACAAAGTCACTTCATCTTTACCCAAAACTGTAAACTGTCATCTGTGAGGCGCGAGCGGTGTTTGTTTTTACCATAATTCATGGTGGAGAATGGCTGCTCTTCTGAGTTTTGCTGTCTGTAGCTGTATGAATGGCAAACTACACTGATTAGCAGCGGCATAGGCACACTTAAAATTTCTTCTGAAATTTTCGCTTTCTAGTTCTTATTATTATTATTCTTCAGTTTCCGCCTGAAATTTTGCAGCGAATCTCGCCCCGCAGTTTTGAGACAAGCTTCATATATGTGACCTCATTTTGTGCGGCTGGATCTGGAATGGTGTGCTATGACTTTTGGTGTTTATGAATTTTATAGTTTTTTAAATATTAATATTTTAGTGAAAATTTTCCCGCGCCTCTCTGCCTAACAGTTTTGACATTAGGGTTACATATGTTAGATCATTTTGTGCGGCTGGAGCTGGACTATTATGTCATGACTTTTGGTGTTTATGACTTTTATAGTTTTTGAAATATTTAGATTTTAGTGCAAATTTAGGCCAATTCATCTTTTGGCGCCAAATAAACAGACTTCATTTGTGGTGTGTTGGCGCCATCTTTTGGTCCCATTGAAACAAATTTCAAACTTCATTTGTGGTGTGTTGGCTCTCTCTAGTGGTATGCCGGGAGTGGTACAGCCTGTCTACCCTTATTTGGATACCGTAATGATGACAATATCAATGGCGCGCACAGCCTCGCTGCTTTCAGGAACCATTGGAGGTTTTAAGGTTGCGCGAACCATTGAATAGTTACGGTAAACACAATGGCTTCTATGCTTGGTGGAAAACTCCATATCCCACAATTCATAGCACACCTCTGCCGAGTTACACAATGGCGGCCACCACTTCGTTTTATATGTCTTTTATTAGTGTTTCTAGGTCACAAAATCAACTTTTAAGATATTTTCAGGCGAGAATGTAGGTAGGTAAACTTCAAATATCTGCTTGTTTTATCATATTAGCGACAGTGCTCTGACGACCTTGGTCCTGCCTGACAGCTAGCCGGCTACCTAGCTAGCTGCCGCACTTGGCTGCAAATGCACAGCGAGGGGACTCTCTCTCTCCTTTCACCTCCCCGGTCTCTCGCAAATGCTCGCACAGAATCGGAGTTACAGCTGGATGTGGAAAAAATAACTGAGTTGTTTGGTGGTGCTATAATGCGGAGCTACAACAGTGGGCAGCTATCCACCGGTGTATGACAGAAAGGACATGCCGCGACCGCCGATCGACCGGTGTTTGCTAACGCGGAGGTCAATCGTGGATCAGGGAAAGCGAAGGCAGGAGCGTGAGGTGCACTGAATTTCAGGTAAGAAGTTATGACCTGCACTCTATTTGGGTCAGATATAAACCGAGTTTAGGTGTAGTTTATTTAGCAACATTTCTCTTACGTGTTGCTGATAGCCGGCTAGCTAGCTAGCGCCGCTAGCTTAGCCAGCTAGCGCTGCTAGCGACCCTTCGTGAAAAACCACCCAGGCTTGGCTGATAGTGAGGTGGCTAAAATTTGTTTCATCGCCCGATCGCTCGGCAAGGGTCTGTGTCTTAGCTGGACTTATTTTTCATTTATATGGGCCGATGATGCTGGTCGATGTGGAAAAAATAACTGAGTTGTTTGGTGGTGGAGCTACAACAGAGGGCAGCTATCCACCGGTGTGTGACAGAAAGGACATGCCACGAACGAGACATACAAGGCGGTGAGGCTACCGCCGATCGACCGGTGTTTGCTAACGCGGAGGTCAATCGTGGATCAGGGAAAGCGAAGGCAGGAGCGTGAGGTGAACTGAATTTCAGGTAAGAAGTTATGACCTGCACTCTATTTGGGTCAGATATAAACCGAGTTTAGGTGTAGTTTATTTAGCAACAGTTCTCTTACGTGTTGCTGATAGCCGGCTGGCTAGCTAGCTAGCGCGGCTAGCGACCCTTCGTGAAAAACCACCCAGGCTTGGCTGATAGTGAGGTGGCTAAAATTTGTTTAATCGCCCGATCGCTCGGCAAGGGTCTGTGTCTTAGTTGGACTTATTTTTCGTTTATATGGGCCGATGATGCTGGTCGATGTGGAAAAAATAACTGAGTTGTTTGGTGGTGGAGCTACAACAGAGGGCAGCTATCCACCGGTGTGTGACAGAAAGGACATGCCGCGAACGAGACATACAAGGCGGTGAGGGTACCGCCGATCGACCGGTGTTTGCTAACGCGGAGGTCAATCGTGGATCAGGGAAAGCGAAGGCAGGAGCGTGAGGTGAACTGAATTTCAGGTAAGAAGTTATGACCTGCACTCTATTTGGGTCAGATATAAACCGAGTTTAGGTGTAGTTTATTTTCATTGTGCTGACTTTTTCAATCACTTACAATAACTCGTACTGCGTGCTAGCTAGCACGACGGGGACGGAGTTTGTATACAGCTGTGTGCACGCTAAGTTACCGATGTTACCGATGTTGAACTTTATGACAGCCTCCCCTGTCATTCTCTCGCCTGTTGAAACTTCAGTCATGAAACTGATCAATGATCGGCTTTTCTCTCTTGTTTGTTTATCGCTAAACAACAGCAGCACGTTTAAGCTTGATCAGCTGTTGTTAGAATTCATTTGCTTTTAATTTCTAGTATCAGCTGATGTTTGCTGGAGCCACAGCTGTAAAAACGGCTGTTCCAAACCAGATGTCCTTACTGAATCATCAGAGCTGAACTGGTGATGGAGAAACAGGTTTACCCTTAGGTGACATGAATGAGTTGAAGGGAAATTACGAACTGTTTCTGAGAGAGGAATATACACCAAGCTCCTTTTTTTGTGTAGCTGACAGCTGGTAACTGTGCAGGGGCGGATCTAGCAAAGCTTTTGCCAGGGGGCCAGGTAGGGCATTAACAGAGAAAGGTGGACACAAAGATATACTTTTCTTTCTTACTCTCATATAAAATATTTAGCTTTTATTAAATAGTTATCTGAATCTTACAACCAAAGTTTGTATAATAATACACAAGATTGGCTGTAGACCATTGTTCATCATTCAGAACACTGTGTAAAAATAACAAAAAACAAAAAGTGAATGCAAAAGTGCATAAATATTTATTTTACGTGTTTGATGTGTGTGGCGGGGCGTGGTCTGCAGTGCCGCTGCAGGGGAGGTGGACCCACCTGAGCGGCACCTGCAATCACGCCTCTCGGGCGTAGTCTGTGCTCTCTCGGCTGTTTTTTGGGTGTGTGTTGGGCTGTGAGTTGAAAAGCTACAGCTGGCTGGGTGGGTACACCAACCATGTGTGAAAAGTGGTCCATAACGTACTGGTTCAAAGCGTGTTCGTGCAAACATTGTCGTGTCTGCCGTGGTACAATGGAACTTCTGCTCATGAACCTGTGTGCACAGCGTCTGCAAATCGGGGCTGTACAAAGTCACTTCATCTTTACCCAAAACTGTAAACTGTCATCTGTGAGGCGCGAGCGGTGTTTGTTTTTACCATAATTCATGGTGGAGAATGGCTGCTCTTCTGAGTTTTGCTGTCTGTAGCTGTATGAATGGCAAACTACACTGATTAGCAGCGGCATAGGCACACTTAAAATTTCTTCTGAAATTTTCGCTTTCTAGTTCTTATTATTATTATTCTTCAGTTTCCGCCTGAAATTTTGCAGCGAATCTCGCCCCGCAGTTTTGAGACAAGCTTCATATATGTGACCTCATTTTGTGCGGCTGGATCTGGAATGGTGTGCTATGACTTTTGGTGTTTATGAATTTTATAGTTTTTTAAATATTAATATTTTAGTGAAAATTTTCCCGCGCCTCTCTGCCTAACAGTTTTGACATTAGGGTTACATATGTTAGATCATTTTGTGCGGCTGGAGCTGGACTATTATGTCATGACTTTTGGTGTTTATGACTTTTATAGTTTTTGAAATATTTAGATTTTAGTGCAAATTTAGGCCAATTCATCTTTTGGCGCCAAATAAACAGACTTCATTTGTGGTGTGTTGGCGCCATCTTTTGGTCCCATTGAAACAAATTTCAAACTTCATTTGTGGTGTGTTGGCTCTCTCTAGTGGTATGCCGGGAGTGGTACAGCCTGTCTACCCTTATTTGGATACCGTAATGATGACAATATCAATGGCGCGCACAGCCTCGCTGCTTTCAGGAACCATTGGAGGTTTTAAGGTTGCGCGAACCATTGAATAGTTACGGTAAACACAATGGCTTCTATGCTTGGTGGAAAACTCCATATCCCACAATTCATAGCACACCTCTGCCGAGTTACACAATGGCGGCCACCACTTCGTTTTATATGTCTTTTATTAGTGTTTCTAGGTCACAAAATCAACTTTTAAGATATTTTCAGGCGAGAATGTAGGTAGGTAAACTTCAAATATCTGCTTGTTTTATCATATTAGCGACAGTGCTCTGACGACCTTGGTCCTGCCTGACAGCTAGCCGGCTACCTAGCTAGCTGCCGCACTTGGCTGCAAATGCACAGCGAGGGGACTCTCTCTCTCCTTTCACCTCCCCGGTCTCTCGCAAATGCTCGCACAGAATCGGAGTTACAGCTGGATGTGGAAAAAATAACTGAGTTGTTTGGTGGTGCTATAATGCGGAGCTACAACAGTGGGCAGCTATCCACCGGTGTATGACAGAAAGGACATGCCGCGACCGCCGATCGACCGGTGTTTGCTAACGCGGAGGTCAATCGTGGATCAGGGAAAGCGAAGGCAGGAGCGTGAGGTGCACTGAATTTCAGGTAAGAAGTTATGACCTGCACTCTATTTGGGTCAGATATAAACCGAGTTTAGGTGTAGTTTATTTAGCAACATTTCTCTTACGTGTTGCTGATAGCCGGCTAGCTAGCTAGCGCCGCTAGCTTAGCCAGCTAGCGCTGCTAGCGACCCTTCGTGAAAAACCACCCAGGCTTGGCTGATAGTGAGGTGGCTAAAATTTGTTTCATCGCCCGATCGCTCGGCAAGGGTCTGTGTCTTAGCTGGACTTATTTTTCATTTATATGGGCCGATGATGCTGGTCGATGTGGAAAAAATAACTGAGTTGTTTGGTGGTGGAGCTACAACAGAGGGCAGCTATCCACCGGTGTGTGACAGAAAGGACATGCCACGAACGAGACATACAAGGCGGTGAGGCTACCGCCGATCGACCGGTGTTTGCTAACGCGGAGGTCAATCGTGGATCAGGGAAAGCGAAGGCAGGAGCGTGAGGTGAACTGAATTTCAGGTAAGAAGTTATGACCTGCACTCTATTTGGGTCAGATATAAACCGAGTTTAGGTGTAGTTTATTTAGCAACAGTTCTCTTACGTGTTGCTGATAGCCGGCTGGCTAGCTAGCTAGCGCGGCTAGCGACCCTTCGTGAAAAACCACCCAGGCTTGGCTGATAGTGAGGTGGCTAAAATTTGTTTAATCGCCCGATCGCTCGGCAAGGGTCTGTGTCTTAGTTGGACTTATTTTTCGTTTATATGGGCCGATGATGCTGGTCGATGTGGAAAAAATAACTGAGTTGTTTGGTGGTGGAGCTACAACAGAGGGCAGCTATCCACCGGTGTGTGACAGAAAGGACATGCCGCGAACGAGACATACAAGGCGGTGAGGGTACCGCCGATCGACCGGTGTTTGCTAACGCGGAGGTCAATCGTGGATCAGGGAAAGCGAAGGCAGGAGCGTGAGGTGAACTGAATTTCAGGTAAGAAGTTATGACCTGCACTCTATTTGGGTCAGATATAAACCGAGTTTAGGTGTAGTTTATTTTCATTGTGCTGACTTTTTCAATCACTTACAATAACTCGTACTGCGTGCTAGCTAGCACGACGGGGACGGAGTTTGTATACAGCTGTGTGCACGCTAAGTTACCGATGTTACCGATGTTGAACTTTATGACAGCCTCCCCTGTCATTCTCTCGCCTGTTGAAACTTCAGTCATGAAACTGATCAATGATCGGCTTTTCTCTCTTGTTTGTTTATCGCTAAACAACAGCAGCACGTTTAAGCTTGATCAGCTGTTGTTAGAATTCATTTGCTTTTAATTTCTAGTATCAGCTGATGTTTGCTGGAGCCACAGCTGTAAAAACGGCTGTTCCAAACCAGATGTCCTTACTGAATCATCAGAGCTGAACTGGTGATGGAGAAACAGGTTTACCCTTAGGTGACATGAATGAGTTGAAGGGAAATTACGAACTGTTTCTGAGAGAGGAATATACACCAAGCTCCTTTTTTTGTGTAGCTGACAGCTGGTAACTGTGCAGGGGCGGATCTAGCAAAGCTTTTGCCAGGGGGCCAGGTAGGGCATTAACAGAGAAAGGTGGACACAAAGATATACTTTTCTTTCTTACTCTCATATAAAATATTTAGCTTTTATTAAATAGTTATCTGAATCTTACAACCAAAGTTTGTATAATAATACACAAGATTGGCTGTAGACCATTGTTCATCATTCAGAACACTGTGTAAAAATAACAAAAAACAAAAAGTGAATGCAAAAGTGCATAAATATTTATTTTACGTGTTTGATGTGTGTGGCGGGGCGTGGTCTGCAGTGCCGCTGCAGGGGAGGTGGACCCACCTGAGCGGCACCTGCAATCACGCCTCTCGGGCGTAGTCTGTGCTCTCTCGGCTGTTTTTTGGGTGTGTGTTGGGCTGTGAGTTGAAAAGCTACAGCTGGCTGGGTGGGTACACCAACCATGTGTGAAAAGTGGTCCATAACGTACTGGTTCAAAGCGTGTTCGTGCAAACATTGTCGTGTCTGCCGTGGTACAATGGAACTTCTGCTCATGAACCTGTGTGCACAGCGTCTGCAAATCGGGGCTGTACAAAGTCACTTCATCTTTACCCAAAACTGTAAACTGTCATCTGTGAGGCGCGAGCGGTGTTTGTTTTTACCATAATTCATGGTGGAGAATGGCTGCTCTTCTGAGTTTTGCTGTCTGTAGCTGTATGAATGGCAAACTACACTGATTAGCAGCGGCATAGGCACACTTAAAATTTCTTCTGAAATTTTCGCTTTCTAGTTATGTGTGCCTATGCCAAGAGGCACACATATTACTATTGCTCGGATTTATTATTCTTATTATTATTATTCTTCAGTTTCCGCCTGAAATTTTGCAGCAAATCTCGCCCCGCAGTTTTGAGACAAGCTTCATATATGTTACCTCATTTTGTGCGGCTGGATCTGGAATGGTGTGCTATGACTTTTGGTGTTTATGTCTATTATAGTTTTTTAAATATTAATATTTTAGTGAAAATTTTCCCGCGCTCCTCTGCCAAACAGTTTTGACATTAGGGTTACATATGTTACATCATTTTGTGCGGCTGGAGCTGGGCTAGTATGGTATGACTTTTGGTGTTCATGAGTTTTATAGTTTTTGAAATATTTAGATTTTAGTGCAAATTTGGGCCAATTTCTAGGTTCCTGAGAAAGATTCTACTTTTGGCCCCATAGAAACAGACTTCATTTGTGGTGTGTTGGCTCTCTCTAGTGGTATAGCCGTAGTAGTACAGGTGAAAAGATCTATGCTTGGGCGAAAACTCCATATCCCACAATTCATAGCACGCCTCTGCAGAGTAAACAATGGCGGCCACCACTTCGTTTTATATGTCTTTTATTAGTGTTTCTAGGTCACAAAATCAACTTTTAAGATATTTTCAGGCGAGAATGTAGGTGTGTAAACTTCAAATATCTGCTCGTTTTATCAAGACATCCCATATTACAGACAGTGCTCTTACGTGTTGCTGATAGCCGGCTAGCTAGCTAGTGCCGCTAGCACCGCTAGCGTATGACGACACTACGCAATGACGACACCCCTCCTCCGCTTTGAAATTGACCGTAGACATGATTTTCTGAGACAGCGTGGCTATCGCTTCACCGGTAACGCGTCTTTCCCCCCTCCTCTGCTTTGGACTTGAACTTACAGTGATTTTCTGAAGTGTTTACTAAGACACACCGTAAGCTTTTACAAGGTAAGTGTATCTCTCTGTCTCTGGTTTGAAATTTAGCTTTGAAAGTGATTTTTTTTTTTGTGTGTGTTTCTTTATCGATTTCTTTGTTTCGGCACGTTCGGCACGATGCTAAAGCCAGTTAGCGGATAGTCAGCTAAGGCAAGCGTTTCTGTCCCTCTTCCGGTTTTGAAATTGACCTTTA
This sequence comes from Pelmatolapia mariae, assembly GCF_036321145.2. Lineage (NCBI taxonomy): Eukaryota > Metazoa > Chordata > Actinopteri > Cichliformes > Cichlidae > Pelmatolapia > Pelmatolapia mariae. Next base: position 70,275 of record NW_027052253.1, on the reverse strand, counting down.
AAAGTGCTTTTCTGTGTCTTGACGCTGATATCTACAAAATGACTGTGATTTTATTCCAGTGGTATCGTTTGTAATTGAAACTTTTAAGATGCGACTCTCAAAAAATTGCTTCATTGTAGTCGGGTTTCACACCTCTCTTTGTCTCGTGGTTTTGTTGCTGGCTAGTTAGCTGATATTAAGCATCTCCCGGTTTGAAATTGATTTTGAAAGTGATTTACTATGACACACCGTAAGCGTATCTCTGTCTCTGGTTTGAAATTTAGCTTTGAAAGTGATTTTTTGTGTGTGTGTTTCTTTATCGATTTCTTTGTTTTGGCACGTTCGGCACGATGCTAAAGCCAGTTAGCGGATAGTCAGCTAAGGCAAGCGTTTCTGTCCCTCTTCCGGTTTTGAAATTGACCTTTAAAAGTGCTTTTCTGTGTCTTGACGCTGATATCTACAAAATGACTGTGATTTTATTCCAGTGGTATCGTTTGTAATTGAAACTTTTAAGATGCGACTCTCAAAAAATGGCTTCATTGTAGTCGGGTTTCACACCTCTCTTTGTCTCGTGGTTTTGTTGCTGGCTAGTTAGCTGATATTAAGCATCTCCCGGTTTGAAATTGATTTTGAAAGTGATTTACTATGACACACCGTAAGCGTATCTCTGTCTCTGGTTTGAAATTTAGCTTTGAAAGTGATTTTTTGTGTGTGTGTTTCTTTATCGATTTCTTTGTTTCGGCACGTTCGGCACGATGCTAAAGCCAGTTAGCGGATAGTCAGCGCTGATATCTACAAAATGACTGTGATTTTATTCCAGTGGTATCGTTTGTAATTGAAACTTTTAAGATGCGACTCTCACCGCGTACGAAACAATAACTGCGTTGTAGTCGCGTTTCACACCTTTCTTTGTCTGTCTTTATAAGGCGTTAACTACAGCACCCTTTAATACCTCAACTCTTGATTCAGCCAAGGTAAGTGCCCCCCCCCCCCCCTTATATTTTCTATGTATGTATTCAGCTGATATTTAGAAAAAAATAGGTGTGTTTAGCGCTGGATGTCATTTTATTCCAGAGCTGTTGTTTGTAATTAAAACTTTTAAGATTAGATGGTACAGTGTTTTTACTCCCTTCCAAACAGTAAAGTTCCTCTTTGTCTCTCAGTAGGAAATTTAAACCAGACAGTACAAGGCTACATTTCAGTGTTACAAGCCAATCAGTTTGCTAATTGTTCTGTGAGGTTTGTTTGCAAAGTTTAAGGTGTTAAGTAGGACTGTGAACATCTGGGTCTGCTTGCTGCTGGCATTCTGCCAGAGCCCCACCAACAAGACCGCCTCCCAGCAACGAGACTGCCTGTCAGCCTTGCAAGGTACCCAATTTTCCAATTACTCTATAAAAAAACTGTTGTGGGCAACAAGACTGTCTCCTAAGTTTGCAAGCCAATCACTTTGCCAAATGTTCTTGTAAGATTTGTTTGAAAAGTTTGAGGTGTTAAGTAGGACTGTGAACATCTGGGTTTGCTTGCTGCTGGCATTCGACCAGCGTCTCAGCAACAACACTGCCTCCCAGCTTTGCAAGGTAATTACTTTCCCAATTACTGTACACCAAAACGAAGTAACTGTCGTGGTCAACAAATCTGCCTCCCAACTTTCAAGGTAATCACTTTCTCAATTACAATATACAAACTGTTATGGAACTTAACAAAGCCTTAACACCGGGTAGTGACACTATCAATATGTCTATTTAAAGAAAAGAGATTTTTTTTTTTTTGTTCTTGTAGTCATCTTGTCTGTCAATGTATCAGAGGGTTAGAATAACAAATTGCTTGAAATGCCAATAATTAATATTCTGTTTTTATGTTGACATTCTACCAGATGCCGAGAAAAAATAAAAGATCCCAGGCACAAAAGAAGCGCTGGAAACCACTTGACCTGGTCGATCCTGCTGTCCCAGTGCTCTCTGGCCACAACCAAGATGAGGCAGTCAGTAGTTTTCCATCTGACCAGGTAATGAGGATATGGTAGTGATCACAGACAGTTGAACAGTTTTCAAAACACGTTTGAGACAGTTAAGAACACTTACCCATGCAGTTTAGGATTTTTTGTTATAATGTCACACAACTGGCATAACAGTGCATGGTATACAGAACATTTAAATGAAATGAATGTGTCAGGTCACTTAATGTCTTCTATACCCTTTTTCCTGGGTTTGCAGATGGCACCAGCCAGGTTATCTTTGGAAACACAGGATAGACTCACCTCCTTATGTTCCCCATGTACCAAGGTAAACATCAAAAAATATTCCTCTATTAACAAATTACAAGGTATGCCCACACATAGGGCTGCTCGATTATGGCAAAAATGATAATCATGATTATTTTCACTGAAATCTAGATCTCCATTATTTGACAATATGTATTTAACAATAACGATGTATTGAATAATGGCTTTAAAGATTGTCATAAAATAGTGTGCAAATACTGATAACAGTGTAAATGTTTGCAATATAAAAAATAAATGAAAAACGTAAACATGTATGTTTAGTGAACTTTGCAGTGTTGCTCCGTGGTGCAGCTACGACATTGTAGCAAAGTTTACACACTATGTCTACTTGATCCACGTCTGACTTCGCGAACCCATAATGTTTCCACCCCACTGAAGTTTTTTTGTTTTTTGTTTTTTACCTCTTTTCAACCAACGGCAGTCACTCTCCTCTCCAAATAACTTCTGCTTAGCTTTCCGAGCTTCCCTCTGTTAGCTCCTCTTAATTGTTGTGACGCGTGTTCAAAACACAGAGAGGTGTGCTCGATTTGCCGCACGGAGCAGCGTGAGAGTACAGCACGAGGGTGGTGCTAATAATCTGCTCAGTCCTTTTTAATTATCGTTGAAAGCTCAGATCGTGATTTCGATTAAAATTTGATTAATTGAGCAGCCCTACCCAGTCTGTATATATCTGATCTTTGGTGTCTATAACCACAGTTGATATGTAGTCTTTCACTTAAAGCATGTTTGCTAACTCAATTTTGTCCAATTTCTATCCAAAACAAAGGAAAATATGACAAAGGGTTTTTTATTTTTATTTTATAGCTCTGAACAGGTAATTCTGATGTGGTAGTGAGCACATACAATATATTTTTATAACACTTACCCATACAGTTGACCATTTCTATCTTATAATGTTACCCAACTGGCATAACAGTTCATGCCATGCATTGCATTGTAAAGTGAAATTAAAGTGTCAGGTCACTTAATGTCTTAACATTATATTCTTTTTTGCCTGGGTTAGCAGACAGCACCAGCCAGCTTGTCCTTGGAAACGGAGAATAGATCCACCTCCTTATGTCCTCCAGGCAGCAAGGTAACTTTAAAACGGTATTCCTCCATTAAGGATTATGGATATGGTTACATGTTGGCCTTATGCAAACAGTAAGAATTTTGTTGTCTCGCTTCTGTTAGTTTTGTTTAAAGTTTTTAAAGTTACACTCACTTTCAAATTTCTTAGTAGTTATGCAAACAGCTGGATTTTTTTTATTGCTTTGTAAGTTTAGTAACCGCTACTGTTTCATGTTTTCTTTAAAGTATCCAGTGTTACACTCTGTTTCAACTCTGTTAGTAGGTTTTCTAATTTTGATTAACTGTATTATCAGAGTTCAGAAACTCGTCCACCAGCAAAACGAGTCTGGGCAACCGATGATTTCCACACGGCATCAAATTCTCCACCTAAAAAGGTAAGCCTAACCCTATGTATAATCACCGGGGTTGATATTTAGTCTTTCACCTTAAGTGTGCTTGCTAACTCGTACTAAATATACTAAAATGTTAGACTAAACATGTACATTTGTCAGTTTCTTTCATCAGACTCCTAAAATGCAGACATCTCAACAGCTGTCTGTCTGTTTAGCTATTTCTATATCTATTATTCTGAATACTTTTATACCATTTTATACTTAAAGCTTCAGATAAATTGACATCCACAGTGAAAAGCAGTGCAAATAAATACAAACATTTTGTGACACTCATCTTTTCTCAAGATGAATGTCAGTGTGTTCTGTTTCAATCACATTTAACCTGTAACTGAATTTTGTGTCATTTCTTTACAAAACGTAACACAACTATGAAACGTGTTTTTTATGGCACATGTACAGAGCCATCTGGTTTAATCTGAAATCAGTGAATGAATTACATCTAATTTAAGAGCATCTGAGATCCTCTTACGAATAATACGTAAACAGGATTTCCTTTCATTTGTATTTAGGCTGCAATTTAGTTGATGTTTGAAGGCCCGCAGCAACCTAAAATAATGTGTTATACTGAAAGAAATTAACTGCTTTGAAAATATGAGGAGCAGAAGGTACAGATATGACCTTTGTAAAAGGTCATTAAAAAAAACACCTCTAAAGCAAATTACAGATATCTAAAATATTTGTCATTTTTACTTCCCACCTCTGCTCTCTCCCACTCTCTCTCACTGTTCCTGTCACTGTCTTTCTGCTTGTCTCTTTCGATTATGCTGTAATATGATTGAGGAGTGACATAATTTGGCTTCATTTGCCTGAACATTGTTTGATTATTTTACCAAATTTAAAAAAAAAATGTTTTTACTTTACAAGAATCTAAATTTATACAACTCTTGCCAATTAAAAATGTCTTACATCATTGTACCAAGAGTTACATATGTTTACTCAACCGTGAAATGCATATCATTAAATACTAAACAATAACATGTGTCACCTTTACATTCCTTGATCAGCCTTTCCACAACACAAATGAAGAACTACTGACAGAGGAGCTACAGAGCAACGCAGTTCAGCACTTCTGGCGTGTCAGTGCAACTCATTGTCAAAGTGATGAAAGGTACACAGAATTCTCTCGAAATCATCAGTGCACATGCAATGCCCTCACATTCCTGGCCTACCTTAATGAGGAACACCAGTTCAACACAGCCCGACTTGATAAGGTGCTTGAACAGGGAGATGCACTCTACTGTTGGATTAAAACAAATCTTCAGCAGGAGAGGCGTTATACACAAAATCATCTGACCATAGAGGAACTGCCCAAAAAAGTTCATGCTGACATAAATGTCTACAGTGTGAAAATGGACAACATAAGGTATGGATACCTGAAAGCAGCAGACAAAACTTATCAAAGAAAAGAGTGGTGGTTGCCTCTTGCTAGTCGTCTTGTATGTCTGTCAACAGATGTGAGCTATGCTTTGCTCATGGTCTCACCTCAGTGCATTGCAGTTTTCCGTGACAAATCTGGGAGGTATGGATTATTTGATTCACATTCAAGAAGTGCAGCAGGTTTACCCCAGCCAAATGGAACAGCAGTCATGCTCACTTTCACTCATGTGAATGACCTGATCACCCACCTTCATAACCTTTTTCAAAATCAAGGCAGGTATGCAAGATATGAGTTTGTGCCTGTTTCTTTCAAAAGAGTCAGCACTCACAACGAACAGCCTGCACAGTCAACTCAAGCAACACCAAGAGCAACAGCTACATCACCACAAAATGATGAACCACAAATCACAAATCCCACTGTGCAAGTGCCTCAACCAGAATCAGCCCAAACCTACATGACAATGTTAGAAAGTGCTTTAAACCCGCAACAAGACAAAATGGCTTCAAATCAAATTTGTGAACATCAACTTGAAACATCTGTTGATCCAACAAGCAACATCCAAACAGAACAACAAGAAAATCTTGAACTCAATAATGAAAGAGATAAAGTCATAGATAAACCCCCCCAAAAAACAAGAAATGTGTGCAGATTAAATAAACGACGACGTGGGAAAGCTATTCGTCAAGCTCAAAAAAGTCACAAGCAGCATGTAAAAGCTAAAGAAAAATCTTCATCTGAAGACTTGACAAAGAAGATAAACAAAAGAAGACACGAAAAGGAACGATATGCCTGCTTTCCTGAATTTAGAATGAAAAAATTACAGGCTGTGAAAACTCAATATGCTCAAAACTGTCATCGCCATAAACAAAAACTGTTATCAGCCAAAGATTATTATGCAAATCCTCATATTCAAGAGAAGATAAAAGCCCACAATGTGAAGAGATACCAAAATGATCCTCATTTTCAACAAAAAAAGAGAGACTACATTATCAGAAGATATACCACAGATGCCAGCTTTCGAACCAGACAGAAACAATATGTGTTCCGAAGATACAACACGGATGCTGACTTTCAAAGCAGACAGAAGCAATATCTGGTCCAAAGGTACAACACGGATGCTGACTTTCAAAGCAGACAGAAGCAATATCTGGTCCAAAGGTACAACACGGATGCTGACTTTCAAAGCAGACAAAAAAAATACATGAGCCAGAAATACAGAGAGGATGATGTCAGAGAAAGGAAGAGGGCATATATAAGAACAAAATATGCATCGGATCCAAAATACAGGCACAAACAAAAAAAATCAATTCATGCCAGGTATCATAATGACTCACAATTCAGACTGCACCATATACAGCGCTGTGCAGAGTACCAGAGACACAAAATGGCTACCACTGCATCTTTCGCCATTTATAAAAAGTTGTGTGCGCAGAGAATAAAGAAGAAATACAGACGACTAGTAACACAATTCCAGCAGGGTCCACAGTCTGAAGCACAGCCCCAGCTTGTAGTGAATAGTGTGATGCAAGCAGCCACATTAGCTTTCCGTGAAACAATTAAGTTAGGACCCACCCATGTCTGTACAGTGTGCCACAGAACTCTGTTTCCTAATCAAGTAAAACACTGCAAAAGATCAAAGTATGTTAAAAATAGTCACATTGTTGACACCTGCTTGACAGGAAAATTTGTCCATGTTTGTGATAGTGAATGTACAGCTAATTGTACCTTTCCAAAACAAAGAATGCAAGAGTGGATTTGCTACAACTGTGACAGCCACCTACAACGAGGAAAGATCTCTTCCATCGCAGTGGCAAACAATTTAGCACTAGCACCCATCCCAATTGAACTGAGTCAATTAAATGTACTAGAACGACAACTGATTGCTAAAATTCTCCCGTTTGCCAAAATCATTGCATTACCAAAAGGACAACAAAGAGCCGTACATGGGGCTGTTGTTTGTGTACCGTCAGACGTGGAAACCACAGTAAACTGTCTTCCCAGACCTAGCAATGAAGCCCAGCTCCTGCAAGTACAACTGAAAAGACACATCAGATTCAAAGGATACCAACACTTCTACACTGTGAACATGAAGAATGTGTTAGCAGGCTTATCAAAGCTAAAAGAGATGCATTCAGAATACAAAGATGTATCTATTGATGATGACGCAACTTTTGCTGATCCCACAAATAATCAGATAATCGAGACGGAACATGACACTGCTGATACAGATATTCAAGATGCACTGCCCAGAAACTTTGACAACCAAATTGTACCAGAAAGAAGAACCACTGAGGAAACAACAGCTGGAATACTTGAGCCATGTCATGATGTAAACGAACTATTGGAGCCTGAACAGTCAAATGGAGAGCCCTTACAAGATACGGAGAAAGAAAAGGAAGAACTTCGCCCTGGTCTTGTTCTAGACACCTGTATGCAACCACCAGATATAGCACAGGACATTTTATCATATGGTGAAGGAATATTTAGCATTGCACCCGCCCAAGGAAATAGACCTGTTGGTTTCTTCTCTATTCCTAAACTTGAAGCCATGGCCTTTCCTGTGCAGTTCCCAACTGGACAGAACACATTAGATGAAGCCAGACAAGTCAAACTGTCCCCAAGCATGTATTTTAATACACGGCTGTTCTCTGCAGATACACGCTTTGCAACTGACCAAAGCTACCTATTCTTTGCACAGTTTGTAACAGAAACACACATGGCTACAAACAGCATGTCCATCCAATTGCGCAAAGGTAAGGCAATCACAAAGGATGGACGTAGAATTAGTAACAGAATGCTTCAAAATAAAGACGAAGTGGAGAGACTGATAAATAACAAAGATGCAACACGCTTCATGAAACCTCTGAGAGGTACTCCAGCCTATTGGGAAAAGGCACTGAAAGATCTGCATGCTATGGTCAGACAGTTAGGAAAGCCAACTTTTTTCCTGACATTTTCAGCTGCTGAAATGAGATGGCCTGAGGTTGTTGAGGTCATAAAAACTCAACAAGGTGAACAAGTGGATTTTTCACAACTTGACTGGAACACAAAGTGTGAAATTCTCCGAAGCAACCCTGTGACTGTGATGCGATTGTTTGAAAAAAGAGTCGATGCACTAATGACAACACTGATCCTGTCCCCAGCACAGCCCATCGGTGAAGTAGAAGATTACTTTTATCGAGTGGAGTTTCAGGCCAGAGGTAGCCCTCATATCCATTTACTGGTTTGGGTCAAAGATGCACCTAAATTTGGAAGCGACCTTGAAGACCACGTGTACAAATTTATTGACAAGTACATAACATGTAAGATGCCTGACCAAAATGCCGATCCTGAACTTCACAAAATTGTGTCTGAGGTTCAAGTCCACAGCAGAAATCACTCCAGATCCTGCAAAAAAGGTAATGTGTCATGTAGGTTTGGGTTCCCCAAACTACCTGTAGACCAAACAATGATCACTTTCCCAAGCCCAGATGATGACGATGATCACAATGATAAGCAGCATAGCACAAGTAAGGAGAAAGGCACAAATGAAAAACAAAAGCAAAAAAACAGACGAATGGCGCTCGCAAAAAAACAGAAAGAGGCCAAAGAAAAACTCCAGCCATTGAGAGATTTGCTCTGTGACCCAAATTCCTCGTTTGAAGACTTGTCTGAGCTGCTTCACAAATGCAAATTAACTTATGAACAATACTTGGATTGTGTCTTCAATTTAAGCAATGGCCATGTCATCCTCTTAAAGCGTGAACCTAATGACTGCTGGGTGAATGCATACAATGCAGATCTACTGAGAGCCTGGAATGCCAACATGGACATCCAATATGTCATTGATGACTACAGCTGCCTGATGTACATGATGTCTTATGTCTCTAAACCCGAATTTGAGATGACACAATTTCTTAATGGAGTCATCCAGGAGGTAAAAAAGTCCAATGTCAATGAAAGAGATGAAATGAAACAGATAATGCAGGCATATGCTAAACACAGAGAAGTCAGTGCCCAGGAATCCGTGGCAAGGACATGCAGCCTGCCACTAAAAAAGTGTTCACGCAGTGTGGTGTTCATACAGACTGATGATGATGCCCTGAAAATGAGTCTCCCGATGAGCAGGTTGCAAAGCATGGCACCAGATGATGAAAATGTGTGGATGTCTGGATTGCCAGAAAAATATGCAAACAGACCCAGAACACCTGAGTTTGAAAGAATGTGTTTGGCTGAATTTGCTTCAGAGTACAGGATTCTCTACAGCCGTGAAACAGAGTCAAAAAATGCCATCCCTCTTTTGAATAACATGGGTTATATTCAAAAGAGAACAAGAGGGAAACCTGCAATAATCAGATATCCTCGCTTCTCAGAAAAGAAACATCCAGAAAAGTTTTATAGCAGACTACTAAAACTTTATTTTCCACATCGATCAAATGATGACTTTAAAAACACAGAACACTCCACATCCGAACAGTTCTACAAAAGTGGACGAAAACATGGTTTTGCAGTACGGCCAATTGTTACCTTTAACAAAAAGCGTTATGAAAGCCATGGCAAAACAATGGAAAGGGCATTGGAACAGATTGAACAACAAGGCCCACTTATCAATGCATGGAACACCTTTGCACCTGAGGTTGAAGTAGATCGTTTAGAGTGTGTGGCCCAACGACAATCCAGACACGAGACTGACGAAAATGAAATGGACATTGTTCCAGACTACCAAGTCAGTGGTAGCAACAGTGGAACCATGCCAGCAATCATAGCACCTAAGCTGAGCCCAGACTTTGTCAGAAAAATGTACCAAAGTCTAAATGAAACCCAAGCATCCATATTCTACGCAGTGCGTGAGTGGTGTTTCAAACTTGTGTGGGGTCACTGTCCTGAGCAGTTCTTTTATTTTGTCTCTGGAGGAGCTGGCTGTGGAAAATCACATGTTATCAAGTGCATATATGAGGAGGCAACAAAGATTTTGCACCAACTCCCCAGATTCCGTGACCAAGCAGACATGTCCTACCCTGCAGTACTGCTGACTGCATTTACTGGCACTGCAGCTTTTAACATATCTGGGAAAACACTGCACTCTCTGCTAAAGCTGCCAAAATCTTTAAAACCGCCGTATCAGGGATTGGGCAATGCACTGGATGAAGTGAGAGCTTCACTTTCAAATGCAGAGATTCTGGTCATTGATGAGATATCTATGGTTTCTAAAGACCTTTTTGCCTACATCCACTGGAGACTTCAGCAGATCAAAGGAAACAAGAAGCCTTTTGGTGGGATGTCTATCCTTGCAGTAGGAGACTTTTACCAGCTGCCACCCCTTGGAAAAGCCAAACCACTCTGTGTGTACGAGGACAATGTCTTTGATCTCTGGAAAGACTATTTCCACATGGTCAACCTGACAGAAATCATGCGACAGAAAGATGATCATTCTTTTGCTGAAGTTCTGAACAGGATAAGAGTGAAGCAAAAAACAAATTCTCTTGAAGCCAATGATAAAGCCTTGCTCACACAGGCTATCCATGACATAAAAGACTGTCCATCTAATGTATTACACATTTATGCTACAAACAAAGAGGTCGACAAACACAATTCAGCAACTGTAACTGCTCTTCATTCTGATATCATAAATATTCAGGCCGAAGACTACAGAAAAGACCCACGGACGGGTGAGATGGTCCTCCTGGCAGATATGATGAAAGGCAACAAAAGAGATTTACCTGATAACATACAAGCTGCACCTGGAGTGCGTGTTATGATTATTAGAAATTTGGATGTTGAAGATGGGCTTGTTAATGGGACATTTGGAACAATCACGAACATTGTGACAACCACACAGGATGGACCAAAAACTGTGAATCTCATTGGACTTACGCTGGACAATCAAAATTCTGGGCAAAAATTTCGCAGAAAAATACAAGGATCCTCAGACAACCTCGTATATATTGAGAAATGTGAAGAATCTACAAGTAAAAAAGGAGTTCTTCGCAGGCAATTTCCAATGAAGTTGGCCTTTGCATGTACAGCTCACAAAGTACAAGGCATGACAATGGAGTCAGCAGTAGTATGTTTGAAGCGTGTTTTTGAGCCTGGAATGGCCTATGTCGCACTCAGCCGCACAACCTCACTTAAAGGACTGTACATCACAGACTTTGATGAAAGGAAAATCTATGCTGATCCTGCCATCACAGATGCACTCAAAAATATGAGACATGCATCATTTGAGAATGCAAGACCACTGTTGCAATTCTTAAAATCAGTTGTTCCCACAGTCCCCACATTGACAATTATCCATCACAATGCACAAGGTCTCCCAACTCACATGGAGGACATGAGATGCCACCATGAAGTCAGCCTTGCTGATGTTTTATGCATAACAGAAACTCACTTGTCTGGATCATCAGTTTCTCCCCGCTTCCAGCTGGAACAGTACAACATGGCCACACGCAACAGACACGTCTCTTACACAAACCATACAGACATGGCAAAGGTAAATGGCGGTGGAGTTGCAATGTACTACAAAACAGTTCTTATAGCAGAGTCTCGAAAATACCTGCAAAATGTGACTGACCTTGAATTTGTTGTTATCAAGGTTGAATCGCCAGTCACAGCTTTGATAGCAACTGTATACAGGCCACCAAATTACAGCCACGTGAGGTTTTTACCACAAATGCAATGTCTTTTGGACTCATTGGAAATGATGAATTGCCAACCAATTATTGTTTGTGGAGATTTCAATGAGGACCTTATGAGCAGAGGAAAAAAACCCATCCAAGAACTGTTTCAGTCAAGAGGATATGCACAACTTATTACTGCTGCAACTACCGAAAAACACACATTGATTGATCACCTTTACATATCACAGCCATACGCCTGCCTCCAATCAGGTGTTCTAAATACATATCACAGTTATCACAACCCCATTTATTGTGTAATTCACTAACACAAAATGACTGCAAGGTTGTGAGGGATATGGACTTGCCAAGTGATCTTAGTGTCTTTGCAACTGAGCACACTCTACCACCAAAAAGGACAGCTCACCAGTGGGAGCTGATACATAAGACTGCTCTCATCCATTGAAGAGCTGACCAGAAACGTGAACAGAGAGACTGCAACTGCACCTGATGGGATCCCTGCCATAACAGGTAATTGTATTTTTGTTTCTTACTTTATATTCTAACATTTATTGATATTCTTTGAAACAAACTATAATCTCATCCATTCATTAAGTCATCCATCCATTCATAACTCCTCAGATGTGTTCTGTCCAGTAAAGGCAGTGGAGAAGCCCTACACTGATCTTGAAACTGTGCCACGCTAGTAGAGACCGGCTACAAGGATGGGCAGGTATAGTGAAATTAAAATGCACCTTTTGGTTCAACAGGTTTATATATACAGTCAAGTGATCAAAAGACACCAGTATTAAACCCATTTAAACCAACTACATGTTTGGATTGGAACTGTATACAGGCCACCAAATTACAGCCACGTGTGGTTTTTACCTCACATAGCAACTTACCCCATCCAAAGACACCAGTATTAAGCAAATTTCTTTTTTTTACTTCATTTTTAATATAGTTTTGGGTCATTTAGTTCTAGAGTTAGATTTGTTTTTCCAATTATTTTTTAGAACTTCATTACTTGCCATTTCGCTAACTGAAGAGCTGCGCTTTGTGATGTCTCTTGTTTTATTGTTTTAAATTGTGTTTTCCTTTTATCTGTTTCTAGCTGTTTTCGCAAAGTCAGCCAACCACTTGCTTCCAAATGACCCTTATCCAGAAGTATCCGTGAGTGCCTCATAAACAGAAACTAACGTGGAGACCTACCTCTCAGAGAAAAACGCACACATAAGAAAAGCCGACCCACTTCAGTACTGGGAAGAACATCCTAATCTGTTTCCCTCTATGGCTGCTGTTGCGATCCCAGTGTGCCCCCTGTAGCTCTGTGGACAGTTTTGGATTTGTTTACATCTCACCCAACCGGTCCCAGCAGATGGCTGCACCTCTCTAAGCCTGGTTCTGCTGGAGGTTTCTTCCTGTTAAAAGGGAGTTTTTCTGAACACACTCTACCACCAACAAGGACAGCTCACCAGTGGGAACTGATAGATAAGACTGCTGATGTGCTCTCATCCATTGAAGAGCTGACCAGAAACGTGAACAGAAAGACTGCACCTGATGGGATCCCTGCCATAACAGGTCATTTGTATTTTTTTGTTTCTTACTTTATATTCTAACATTTATTGATATTCTTTGAAACAAACTATAATCTCATCCATTCATTAAGTCATCCATCCATTCATAACTCCTCAGATGTGTTCTGTCCAGTAAAGGCAGTGGAGAAGCCCTACACTGATCTTGAAACTGTGCCATGCTAGTAGAGACCGGCTACAAGGATGGGCAGGTATAGTGAAATTAAAATGCACCTTTTGTTCAACAGGTTTATATATACAGTCAAGTGATCAAAAGACACCAGTATTAAACCCATTTAAACCAACTACATGCTTGGATTGGAACTGTATACAGGCCACCAAATTACAGCCACCTGTGGTTTTTACCTCGCATGGCGACTTACCTCATCAGAAGACACCAGTATTAAGCCAATTTCTTTTTTTTACTTCATTTTTAATATAGTTTTGGGTCATTTAGTTCTAAAGTTAGATTTGTTTTTCCAATTATTTTTTAGAACTTCATTACTTGCCAGTTTGCTAACTGAAGAGCTGCACTTTGTGATGTCTCTTGTTTTATTATTTTAAATTGTGTTTTCCTTTTATCTGTTTCTAGCTGTTTTCGCAAAGTCAGCCAACCACTTGCTTCCAAATGACCCTTATCCAGAAGTATACGTGAGTGCCTCATCAACAGAAAATAAAGTGGAGACCTACCTCTCAGAGAAAAACGCACACATAAGAAAAGCCGACCCACTTCAGTACTGGGAAGAACATCCTAATCTGTTTCCCTGTATGGCTGCTGTTGCGATCCCAGTGTGCCCCCTGTAGCTCTGTGGACAGTTTTGGATTTGTTTACATCTCACCCCAACCGGTCGCGGCAGATGGCCGCCCCTCCCTGAGCCTGGTTCTGCCGGAGGTTTCTTCCTGTCAAAAGGGAGTTTTTCCTTCCCACTGTCGCCAAAGTGCTTGCTCATAGGGGGTCATATGATTGTTGGGTTTATCTATATACATTAATGCTTGTATGCTTTTCATTTATACTTTTGCCTTACTTTTCAGTTCATAATATAAAGTTACTTGAATGGTTTCCTTTTCCTTTTTTATTTTATATTGCTTTGCTATTTACCACAATCTAAATATCATGTTTAAATGTCATACATTATTGTAAATGGTATCTGTACAAAATATTGTTTGAATAACATGATACATTTATTAGTCCCACAATGGGAAATTTCATAATTTGCATGTGGTATTTTCCCCTTTGACATTAAAATACCTTTGAAATACAAATTGAATACCGCTTAATGGACATCTTTTTTTTCTACCACTTTAAACGACTCAAAACTGTAAAATCTAAATTGTAACTTCTCTTGAACACCTGACACTAAAGCATAATTTATTTTCTTTTATATCTATTAACTTATTTTGTAATCATGTAACTGGAGCATCTTTCTCTCATCTCTGTATGCCGCATATAACAGAGATCACAATACAGCTTACTTTGCTTTAAGTTGAAAATCAGCTGTATTCCATTTCCCTCCTTCTTGTGGTATAAAAAGCAAACTATGCTCATGTTGCATCTTGCTCCCTCTAGTGTTATAAAAGGCAACCGGCACTAGTTGAACCACATTAAAGGCAAACTACACTCATTGGCAGTAGCATAGGCACACTTAAAATTTCTTCTGAAATTTTCGCTTTCTAGTTATGTGTGCCTATGCCAAGAGGCACACATATTACTATTGCTCGGATTTATTATTCTTATTATTATTATTCTTCAGTTTCCGCCTGAAATTTTGCAGCGAATCTCGCCCCGCAGTTTTGAGACAAGCTTCATATATGTGACCTCATTTTGTGCGGCTGGATCTGGAATGGTGTGCTATGACTTTTGGTGTTTATGAATTTTATAGTTTTTTAAATATTAATATTTTAGTGAAAATTTTCCCGCGCCTCTCTGCCTAACAGTTTTGACATTAGGGTTACATATGTTAGATCATTTTGTGCGGCTGGAGCTGGACTATTATGTCATGACTTTTGGTGTTTATGACTTTTATAGTTTTTGAAATATTTAGATTTTAGTGCAAATTTAGGCCAATTCATCTTTTGGCGCCAAATAAACAGACTTCATTTGTGGTGTGTTGGCGCCATCTTTTGGTCCCATTGAAACAAATTTCAAACTTCATTTGTGGTGTGTTGGCTCTCTCTAGTGGTATGCCGGGAGTGGTACAGCCTGTCTACCCTTATTTGGATACCGTAATGATGACAATATCAATGGCGCGCACAGCCTCGCTGCTTTCAGGAACCATTGGAGGTTTTAAGGTTGCGCGAACCATTGAATAGTTACGGTAAACACAATGGCTTCTATGCTTGGTGGAAAACTCCATATCCCACAATTCATAGCACACCTCTGCCGAGTTACACAATGGCGGCCACCACTTCGTTTTATATGTCTTTTATTAGTGTTTCTAGGTCACAAAATCAACTTTTAAGATATTTTCAGGCGAGAATGTAGGTAGGTAAACTTCAAATATCTGCTTGTTTTATCATATTAGCGACAGTGCTCTGACGACCTTGGTCCTGCCTGACAGCTAGCCGGCTACCTAGCTAGCTGCCGCACTTGGCTGCAAATGCACAGCGAGGGGACTCTCTCTCTCCTTTCACCTCCCCGGTCTCTCGCAAATGCTCGCACAGAATCGGAGTTACAGCTGGATGTGGAAAAAATAACTGAGTTGTTTGGTGGTGCTATAATGCGGAGCTACAACAGTGGGCAGCTATCCACCGGTGTATGACAGAAAGGACATGCCGCGACCGCCGATCGACCGGTGTTTGCTAACGCGGAGGTCAATCGTGGATCAGGGAAAGCGAAGGCAGGAGCGTGAGGTGCACTGAATTTCAGGTAAGAAGTTATGACCTGCACTCTATTTGGGTCAGATATAAACCGAGTTTAGGTGTAGTTTATTTAGCAACATTTCTCTTACGTGTTGCTGATAGCCGGCTAGCTAGCTAGCGCCGCTAGCTTAGCCAGCTAGCGCTGCTAGCGACCCTTCGTGAAAAACCACCCAGGCTTGGCTGATAGTGAGGTGGCTAAAATTTGTTTCATCGCCCGATCGCTCGGCAAGGGTCTGTGTCTTAGCTGGACTTATTTTTCATTTATATGGGCCGATGATGCTGGTCGATGTGGAAAAAATAACTGAGTTGTTTGGTGGTGGAGCTACAACAGAGGGCAGCTATCCACCGGTGTGTGACAGAAAGGACATGCCACGAACGAGACATACAAGGCGGTGAGGCTACCGCCGATCGACCGGTGTTTGCTAACGCGGAGGTCAATCGTGGATCAGGGAAAGCGAAGGCAGGAGCGTGAGGTGAACTGAATTTCAGGTAAGAAGTTATGACCTGCACTCTATTTGGGTCAGATATAAACCGAGTTTAGGTGTAGTTTATTTAGCAACAGTTCTCTTACGTGTTGCTGATAGCCGGCTGGCTAGCTAGCTAGCGCGGCTAGCGACCCTTCGTGAAAAACCACCCAGGCTTGGCTGATAGTGAGGTGGCTAAAATTTGTTTAATCGCCCGATCGCTCGGCAAGGGTCTGTGTCTTAGTTGGACTTATTTTTCGTTTATATGGGCCGATGATGCTGGTCGATGTGGAAAAAATAACTGAGTTGTTTGGTGGTGGAGCTACAACAGAGGGCAGCTATCCACCGGTGTGTGACAGAAAGGACATGCCGCGAACGAGACATACAAGGCGGTGAGGGTACCGCCGATCGACCGGTGTTTGCTAACGCGGAGGTCAATCGTGGATCAGGGAAAGCGAAGGCAGGAGCGTGAGGTGAACTGAATTTCAGGTAAGAAGTTATGACCTGCACTCTATTTGGGTCAGATATAAACCGAGTTTAGGTGTAGTTTATTTTCATTGTGCTGACTTTTTCAATCACTTACAATAACTCGTACTGCGTGCTAGCTAGCACGACGGGGACGGAGTTTGTATACAGCTGTGTGCACGCTAAGTTACCGATGTTACCGATGTTGAACTTTATGACAGCCTCCCCTGTCATTCTCTCGCCTGTTGAAACTTCAGTCATGAAACTGATCAATGATCGGCTTTTCTCTCTTGTTTGTTTATCGCTAAACAACAGCAGCACGTTTAAGCTTGATCAGCTGTTGTTAGAATTCATTTGCTTTTAATTTCTAGTATCAGCTGATGTTTGCTGGAGCCACAGCTGTAAAAACGGCTGTTCCAAACCAGATGTCCTTACTGAATCATCAGAGCTGAACTGGTGATGGAGAAACAGGTTTACCCTTAGGTGACATGAATGAGTTGAAGGGAAATTACGAACTGTTTCTGAGAGAGGAATATACACCAAGCTCCTTTTTTTGTGTAGCTGACAGCTGGTAACTGTGCAGGGGCGGATCTAGCAAAGCTTTTGCCAGGGGGCCAGGTAGGGCATTAACAGAGAAAGGTGGACACAAAGATATACTTTTCTTTCTTACTCTCATATAAAATATTTAGCTTTTATTAAATAGTTATCTGAATCTTACAACCAAAGTTTGTATAATAATACACAAGATTGGCTGTAGACCATTGTTCATCATTCAGAACACTGTGTAAAAATAACAAAAAACAAAAAGTGAATGCAAAAGTGCATAAATATTTATTTTACGTGTTTGATGTGTGTGGCGGGGCGTGGTCTGCAGTGCCGCTGCAGGGGAGGTGGACCCACCTGAGCGGCACCTGCAATCACGCCTCTCGGGCGTAGTCTGTGCTCTCTCGGCTGTTTTTTGGGTGTGTGTTGGGCTGTGAGTTGAAAAGCTACAGCTGGCTGGGTGGGTACACCAACCATGTGTGAAAAGTGGTCCATAACGTACTGGTTCAAAGCGTGTTCGTGCAAACATTGTCGTGTCTGCCGTGGTACAATGGAACTTCTGCTCATGAACCTGTGTGCACAGCGTCTGCAAATCGGGGCTGTACAAAGTCACTTCATCTTTACCCAAAACTGTAAACTGTCATCTGTGAGGCGCGAGCGGTGTTTGTTTTTACCATAATTCATGGTGGAGAATGGCTGCTCTTCTGAGTTTTGCTGTCTGTAGCTGTATGAATGGCAAACTACACTGATTAGCAGCGGCATAGGCACACTTAAAATTTCTTCTGAAATTTTCGCTTTCTAGTTATTATTATTATTATTCTTCAGTTTCCGCCTGAAATTTTGCAGCGAATCTCGCCTCGCAGTTTTGAGACAAGCTTCATATATGTTACCTCATTTTGTGCGGCTGGATCAGGAATGGTGTGCTATGACTTTTGGTGTTTATGACTATTATAGTTTTTTAAATATTAATATTTTAGTGAAAATTTTCCCGCGCTTCTCTGCCAAACAGTTTTGACAATAGGGTTACATATGTTAGATCATTTTGTGCGGCTGGAGCTGGACTAGTATGGTATACACTTTTGGTGTTTATGACTTTTATAGTTTTTTAAATATTAATATTTTAGTGCAAATTTAGAAAGATTCTTCTTTTGGCGCCATAGAAACAGACTTCATTTGTGGTGTGTTGGCTCCATCTTTTGGTCCCACTGATACAAATTTCAAACTTCATTTGTGGTGTGTTGGCTCTCTCTAGTGGTATGCCGGGAGTAGTACGGCCTGTCTACCCTTATTTGGATTACCGTAATGATGACAATATCAACGGTGCGCACAGCGTCGCTGCTTTCAGGAGCCATTGGAATTTTTAAGGTTGCGCAAATCATTCAATAGTTACGGTAATGCTTGGTGGAAAACTCAATATCCCACAATTCATAGCACGCCTCTGCCGAGTCAAACAATGGCGGCCATCACTTAGTTTTTATTTTCCTCTTAATACTGTTTCTAGGTCACAAAATAAACTTTTAAGATATTTTCAGGCGAGAATATAGGTGTGTAAACTTCAAATATCTGCTCATTTTGTCAAAACATCCCATATTAGCGACAATGTTCTGACGATGTCGTTTCTGCTTGAGGCTAGCTGGCTAGTGTGGCTAGCGCGGCTTTGCTAACAAGCTACAGCCGGCCTGGATGACAGTGAGAGCGGCTTACTCTGGTTTCACACCCGGTCCTTCGTAAAGTCTCGTGGTCACAGCTGGACTTATTTTAAATAAATAAATGATTTATTTATTTATTCATTTTAGTAACGGTATAAACAGTGAAAGGTGGTGGATTGGCCAGATGTAAACTTCAAATATGTGCTCGTGTTACCAAGACATCCCATATTAGCTCTGATGGTTTCGGTGCCTGCAAAGAGCTAGACAGCTAGCTAGCTAACTGGCTGTCTTTTTGACTCAGGGTCATAGCTGGACTTATTTTTCGTTTTTATGAGCCGATGAGGGTTTTTTTTTAGTAACGGTACAAACAGTGAAAGGCGGTGGATTGTCCAGATGCTGGTCGATGTGGAAAAAATAACTGAGTTGTTTGGTGGTCGCTGACGCGGAGCTACAACCGAGGGCAGCTATCCACCGGTGTGTGTCAGACAGAGCATGCAGGGAACGAGGCGGCGAGGCGACCGCCGATCAACCGGTGGTAGATCGTGGATCAGGGAAACCGAAGGCAGGAGAAGCAGGCGGCTGCCGGTCAGAGCGTGAGGTGAACTGAATTTCAGGTAAGAAGTTATGAACTGCACTCTATTTGGGTCAGATATAAACCGAGTTTAGGTGTAGTTTGGTGGAAACCAGGAGATGACCTTACCGAATCATCAGAGCTGAACTGGTGATGGAGAAACAGGTTTACCTTTTTTTTAGGTGACATGAATGAGTTGAAGGGAAGTTACGAACTGTTTCTGAGAGAAATAAACACCAAGCTCCTTTTTTATTTAGCTGACAGCTGGTAACTGTGCAGGGGCGGATCTAGCAAAGCTTTTGCCAGGGGGCCAGGTAGGGCATCTTACAACCAAAGTTTGTATAATAATACACAAGATTGGCTGTAGACCATTGTTAATCATTCAGAACACTGTGTAAAAATAACAAAAAACAAAAAGTGAATGCAAAAGTGCATAAATATTTATTTTACGTGATTGATGTGTGTGGCGGGGCGTGGTCTGCAGTGCCGCTGCAGGGGAGGTGGACCCACCTGAGCGGCATCTGCAATCACGCCTCTCTGGCGTAGTCTGTGCTCTCTCGGCTGTTTTTTGGGTGTGTGTCAGGCTGTGAGTTGAAAAGCTACAGCCGGCTGTGTGGGTACACCAACCATGTGTGAAAAGTGGTCCATAACGTAATGCTTCAAAGCGTGTTCATGCAAACATTGTCGGGTCTGCCGTGGTACAATGGGACTTCTGCTCATGAAACTATGTGCACAGCGTCTGCAAATCGGGGCTGTACAAAGTCACTTCATCTTTACCCAAAATTGTAAGCTGTCATCTGTGAGGTGCGAGCGGTGTTTGTTTTTACCATAGTTCATGGTGGAGAATGGCTGCTCTGCTAAGTTTTGCTCTCTGTAGCTGTATGAATGGCAAACTACACTGTTTACCAGAGGCATAGGCACACTTAAAATTTCTTCTGAAATTTTCGCTTTCTAGTTATTATTATTATTATGTGTGCCTATGCCAAGAGGCACACATATTACTATTCGTCGGATTTATTATTATTATTATTATTATTATTATTATTATGTGTGCCTATGCCAAGAGGCACACATATTACTATTCGTCGGATTTATTATTATTATGTGTGCCTATGCCAAGAGGCACACATATTACTATTGCTCGGATTTATTATTATGTGTGCCTATGCCAAGAGGCACACATATTACTATTGCTCGGATTTATTATTCTTATTATTATTATTCTTCAGTTTCCGCCTGAAATTTTGCAGCAAATCTCGCCCCGCAGTTTTGAGACAAGCTTCATATATGTTACCTCATTTTGTGCGGCTGGATCTGGAATGGTGTGCTATGACTTTTGGTGTTTATGTCTATTATAGTTTTTTAAATATTAATATTTTAGTGAAAATTTTCCCGCGCTCCTCTGCCAAACAGTTTTGACATTAGGGTTACATATGTTACATCATTTTGTGCGGCTGGAGCTGGGCTAGTATGGTATGACTTTTGGTGTTCATGAGTTTTATAGTTTTTGAAATATTTAGATTTTAGTGCAAATTTGGGCCAATTTCTAGGTTCCTGAGAAAGATTCTACTTTTGGCCCCATAGAAACAGACTTCATTTGTGGTGTGTTGGCTCTCTCTAGTGGTATAGCCGTAGTAGTACAGGTGAAAAGATCTATGCTTGGGCGAAAACTCCATATCCCACAATTCATAGCACGCCTCTGCAGAGTAAACAATGGCGGCCACCACTTCGTTTTATATGTCTTTTATTAGTGTTTCTAGGTCACAAAATCAACTTTTAAGATATTTTCAGGCGAGAATGTAGGTGTGTAAACTTCAAATATCTGCTCGTTTTATCAAGACATCCCATATTACAGACAGTGCTCTTACGTGTTGCTGATAGCCGGCTAGCTAGCTAGTGCCGCTAGCACCGCTAGCGTATGACGACACTACGCAATGACGACACCCCTCCTCCGCTTTGAAATTGACCGTAGACATGATT
Source organism: Pelmatolapia mariae (assembly GCF_036321145.2). Lineage (NCBI taxonomy): Eukaryota > Metazoa > Chordata > Actinopteri > Cichliformes > Cichlidae > Pelmatolapia > Pelmatolapia mariae. The sequence continues at coordinate 48,476 of NW_027052253.1, read as the reverse complement.
TTCTGAGACAGCGTGGCTATCGCTTCACCGGTAACGCGTCTTTCCCCCCTCCTCTGCTTTGGACTTGAACTTACAGTGATTTTCTGAAGTGTTTACTAAGACACACCGTAAGCTTTTACAAGGTAAGTGTATCTCTCTGTCTCTGGTTTGAAATTTAGCTTTGAAAGTGATTTTTTTTTTTGTGTGTGTTTCTTTATCGATTTCTTTGTTTCGGCACGTTCGGCACGATGCTAAAGCCAGTTAGCGGATAGTCAGCTAAGGCAAGCGTTTCTGTCCCTCTTCCGGTTTTGAAATTGACCTTTAAAAGTGCTTTTCTGTGTCTTGACGCTGATATCTACAAAATGACTGTGATTTTATTCCAGTGGTATCGTTTGTAATTGAAACTTTTAAGATGCGACTCTCAAAAAATTGCTTCATTGTAGTCGGGTTTCACACCTCTCTTTGTCTCGTGGTTTTGTTGCTGGCTAGTTAGCTGATATTAAGCATCTCCCGGTTTGAAATTGATTTTGAAAGTGATTTACTATGACACACCGTAAGCGTATCTCTGTCTCTGGTTTGAAATTTAGCTTTGAAAGTGATTTTTTGTGTGTGTGTTTCTTTATCGATTTCTTTGTTTTGGCACGTTCGGCACGATGCTAAAGCCAGTTAGCGGATAGTCAGCTAAGGCAAGCGTTTCTGTCCCTCTTCCGGTTTTGAAATTGACCTTTAAAAGTGCTTTTCTGTGTCTTGACGCTGATATCTACAAAATGACTGTGATTTTATTCCAGTGGTATCGTTTGTAATTGAAACTTTTAAGATGCGACTCTCAAAAAATGGCTTCATTGTAGTCGGGTTTCACACCTCTCTTTGTCTCGTGGTTTTGTTGCTGGCTAGTTAGCTGATATTAAGCATCTCCCGGTTTGAAATTGATTTTGAAAGTGATTTACTATGACACACCGTAAGCGTATCTCTGTCTCTGGTTTGAAATTTAGCTTTGAAAGTGATTTTTTGTGTGTGTGTTTCTTTATCGATTTCTTTGTTTCGGCACGTTCGGCACGATGCTAAAGCCAGTTAGCGGATAGTCAGCGCTGATATCTACAAAATGACTGTGATTTTATTCCAGTGGTATCGTTTGTAATTGAAACTTTTAAGATGCGACTCTCACCGCGTACGAAACAATAACTGCGTTGTAGTCGCGTTTCACACCTTTCTTTGTCTGTCTTTATAAGGCGTTAACTACAGCACCCTTTAATACCTCAACTCTTGATTCAGCCAAGGTAAGTGCCCCCCCCCCCCCCTTATATTTTCTATGTATGTATTCAGCTGATATTTAGAAAAAAATAGGTGTGTTTAGCGCTGGATGTCATTTTATTCCAGAGCTGTTGTTTGTAATTAAAACTTTTAAGATTAGATGGTACAGTGTTTTTACTCCCTTCCAAACAGTAAAGTTCCTCTTTGTCTCTCAGTAGGAAATTTAAACCAGACAGTACAAGGCTACATTTCAGTGTTACAAGCCAATCAGTTTGCTAATTGTTCTGTGAGGTTTGTTTGCAAAGTTTAAGGTGTTAAGTAGGACTGTGAACATCTGGGTCTGCTTGCTGCTGGCATTCTGCCAGAGCCCCACCAACAAGACCGCCTCCCAGCAACGAGACTGCCTGTCAGCCTTGCAAGGTACCCAATTTTCCAATTACTCTATAAAAAAACTGTTGTGGGCAACAAGACTGTCTCCTAAGTTTGCAAGCCAATCACTTTGCCAAATGTTCTTGTAAGATTTGTTTGAAAAGTTTGAGGTGTTAAGTAGGACTGTGAACATCTGGGTTTGCTTGCTGCTGGCATTCGACCAGCGTCTCAGCAACAACACTGCCTCCCAGCTTTGCAAGGTAATTACTTTCCCAATTACTGTACACCAAAACGAAGTAACTGTCGTGGTCAACAAATCTGCCTCCCAACTTTCAAGGTAATCACTTTCTCAATTACAATATACAAACTGTTATGGAACTTAACAAAGCCTTAACACCGGGTAGTGACACTATCAATATGTCTATTTAAAGAAAAGAGATTTTTTTTTTTTTGTTCTTGTAGTCATCTTGTCTGTCAATGTATCAGAGGGTTAGAATAACAAATTGCTTGAAATGCCAATAATTAATATTCTGTTTTTATGTTGACATTCTACCAGATGCCGAGAAAAAATAAAAGATCCCAGGCACAAAAGAAGCGCTGGAAACCACTTGACCTGGTCGATCCTGCTGTCCCAGTGCTCTCTGGCCACAACCAAGATGAGGCAGTCAGTAGTTTTCCATCTGACCAGGTAATGAGGATATGGTAGTGATCACAGACAGTTGAACAGTTTTCAAAACACGTTTGAGACAGTTAAGAACACTTACCCATGCAGTTTAGGATTTTTTGTTATAATGTCACACAACTGGCATAACAGTGCATGGTATACAGAACATTTAAATGAAATGAATGTGTCAGGTCACTTAATGTCTTCTATACCCTTTTTCCTGGGTTTGCAGATGGCACCAGCCAGGTTATCTTTGGAAACACAGGATAGACTCACCTCCTTATGTTCCCCATGTACCAAGGTAAACATCAAAAAATATTCCTCTATTAACAAATTACAAGGTATGCCCACACATAGGGCTGCTCGATTATGGCAAAAATGATAATCATGATTATTTTCACTGAAATCTAGATCTCCATTATTTGACAATATGTATTTAACAATAACGATGTATTGAATAATGGCTTTAAAGATTGTCATAAAATAGTGTGCAAATACTGATAACAGTGTAAATGTTTGCAATATAAAAAATAAATGAAAAACGTAAACATGTATGTTTAGTGAACTTTGCAGTGTTGCTCCGTGGTGCAGCTACGACATTGTAGCAAAGTTTACACACTATGTCTACTTGATCCACGTCTGACTTCGCGAACCCATAATGTTTCCACCCCACTGAAGTTTTTTTGTTTTTTGTTTTTTACCTCTTTTCAACCAACGGCAGTCACTCTCCTCTCCAAATAACTTCTGCTTAGCTTTCCGAGCTTCCCTCTGTTAGCTCCTCTTAATTGTTGTGACGCGTGTTCAAAACACAGAGAGGTGTGCTCGATTTGCCGCACGGAGCAGCGTGAGAGTACAGCACGAGGGTGGTGCTAATAATCTGCTCAGTCCTTTTTAATTATCGTTGAAAGCTCAGATCGTGATTTCGATTAAAATTTGATTAATTGAGCAGCCCTACCCAGTCTGTATATATCTGATCTTTGGTGTCTATAACCACAGTTGATATGTAGTCTTTCACTTAAAGCATGTTTGCTAACTCAATTTTGTCCAATTTCTATCCAAAACAAAGGAAAATATGACAAAGGGTTTTTTATTTTTATTTTATAGCTCTGAACAGGTAATTCTGATGTGGTAGTGAGCACATACAATATATTTTTATAACACTTACCCATACAGTTGACCATTTCTATCTTATAATGTTACCCAACTGGCATAACAGTTCATGCCATGCATTGCATTGTAAAGTGAAATTAAAGTGTCAGGTCACTTAATGTCTTAACATTATATTCTTTTTTGCCTGGGTTAGCAGACAGCACCAGCCAGCTTGTCCTTGGAAACGGAGAATAGATCCACCTCCTTATGTCCTCCAGGCAGCAAGGTAACTTTAAAACGGTATTCCTCCATTAAGGATTATGGATATGGTTACATGTTGGCCTTATGCAAACAGTAAGAATTTTGTTGTCTCGCTTCTGTTAGTTTTGTTTAAAGTTTTTAAAGTTACACTCACTTTCAAATTTCTTAGTAGTTATGCAAACAGCTGGATTTTTTTTATTGCTTTGTAAGTTTAGTAACCGCTACTGTTTCATGTTTTCTTTAAAGTATCCAGTGTTACACTCTGTTTCAACTCTGTTAGTAGGTTTTCTAATTTTGATTAACTGTATTATCAGAGTTCAGAAACTCGTCCACCAGCAAAACGAGTCTGGGCAACCGATGATTTCCACACGGCATCAAATTCTCCACCTAAAAAGGTAAGCCTAACCCTATGTATAATCACCGGGGTTGATATTTAGTCTTTCACCTTAAGTGTGCTTGCTAACTCGTACTAAATATACTAAAATGTTAGACTAAACATGTACATTTGTCAGTTTCTTTCATCAGACTCCTAAAATGCAGACATCTCAACAGCTGTCTGTCTGTTTAGCTATTTCTATATCTATTATTCTGAATACTTTTATACCATTTTATACTTAAAGCTTCAGATAAATTGACATCCACAGTGAAAAGCAGTGCAAATAAATACAAACATTTTGTGACACTCATCTTTTCTCAAGATGAATGTCAGTGTGTTCTGTTTCAATCACATTTAACCTGTAACTGAATTTTGTGTCATTTCTTTACAAAACGTAACACAACTATGAAACGTGTTTTTTATGGCACATGTACAGAGCCATCTGGTTTAATCTGAAATCAGTGAATGAATTACATCTAATTTAAGAGCATCTGAGATCCTCTTACGAATAATACGTAAACAGGATTTCCTTTCATTTGTATTTAGGCTGCAATTTAGTTGATGTTTGAAGGCCCGCAGCAACCTAAAATAATGTGTTATACTGAAAGAAATTAACTGCTTTGAAAATATGAGGAGCAGAAGGTACAGATATGACCTTTGTAAAAGGTCATTAAAAAAAACACCTCTAAAGCAAATTACAGATATCTAAAATATTTGTCATTTTTACTTCCCACCTCTGCTCTCTCCCACTCTCTCTCACTGTTCCTGTCACTGTCTTTCTGCTTGTCTCTTTCGATTATGCTGTAATATGATTGAGGAGTGACATAATTTGGCTTCATTTGCCTGAACATTGTTTGATTATTTTACCAAATTTAAAAAAAAAATGTTTTTACTTTACAAGAATCTAAATTTATACAACTCTTGCCAATTAAAAATGTCTTACATCATTGTACCAAGAGTTACATATGTTTACTCAACCGTGAAATGCATATCATTAAATACTAAACAATAACATGTGTCACCTTTACATTCCTTGATCAGCCTTTCCACAACACAAATGAAGAACTACTGACAGAGGAGCTACAGAGCAACGCAGTTCAGCACTTCTGGCGTGTCAGTGCAACTCATTGTCAAAGTGATGAAAGGTACACAGAATTCTCTCGAAATCATCAGTGCACATGCAATGCCCTCACATTCCTGGCCTACCTTAATGAGGAACACCAGTTCAACACAGCCCGACTTGATAAGGTGCTTGAACAGGGAGATGCACTCTACTGTTGGATTAAAACAAATCTTCAGCAGGAGAGGCGTTATACACAAAATCATCTGACCATAGAGGAACTGCCCAAAAAAGTTCATGCTGACATAAATGTCTACAGTGTGAAAATGGACAACATAAGGTATGGATACCTGAAAGCAGCAGACAAAACTTATCAAAGAAAAGAGTGGTGGTTGCCTCTTGCTAGTCGTCTTGTATGTCTGTCAACAGATGTGAGCTATGCTTTGCTCATGGTCTCACCTCAGTGCATTGCAGTTTTCCGTGACAAATCTGGGAGGTATGGATTATTTGATTCACATTCAAGAAGTGCAGCAGGTTTACCCCAGCCAAATGGAACAGCAGTCATGCTCACTTTCACTCATGTGAATGACCTGATCACCCACCTTCATAACCTTTTTCAAAATCAAGGCAGGTATGCAAGATATGAGTTTGTGCCTGTTTCTTTCAAAAGAGTCAGCACTCACAACGAACAGCCTGCACAGTCAACTCAAGCAACACCAAGAGCAACAGCTACATCACCACAAAATGATGAACCACAAATCACAAATCCCACTGTGCAAGTGCCTCAACCAGAATCAGCCCAAACCTACATGACAATGTTAGAAAGTGCTTTAAACCCGCAACAAGACAAAATGGCTTCAAATCAAATTTGTGAACATCAACTTGAAACATCTGTTGATCCAACAAGCAACATCCAAACAGAACAACAAGAAAATCTTGAACTCAATAATGAAAGAGATAAAGTCATAGATAAACCCCCCCAAAAAACAAGAAATGTGTGCAGATTAAATAAACGACGACGTGGGAAAGCTATTCGTCAAGCTCAAAAAAGTCACAAGCAGCATGTAAAAGCTAAAGAAAAATCTTCATCTGAAGACTTGACAAAGAAGATAAACAAAAGAAGACACGAAAAGGAACGATATGCCTGCTTTCCTGAATTTAGAATGAAAAAATTACAGGCTGTGAAAACTCAATATGCTCAAAACTGTCATCGCCATAAACAAAAACTGTTATCAGCCAAAGATTATTATGCAAATCCTCATATTCAAGAGAAGATAAAAGCCCACAATGTGAAGAGATACCAAAATGATCCTCATTTTCAACAAAAAAAGAGAGACTACATTATCAGAAGATATACCACAGATGCCAGCTTTCGAACCAGACAGAAACAATATGTGTTCCGAAGATACAACACGGATGCTGACTTTCAAAGCAGACAGAAGCAATATCTGGTCCAAAGGTACAACACGGATGCTGACTTTCAAAGCAGACAGAAGCAATATCTGGTCCAAAGGTACAACACGGATGCTGACTTTCAAAGCAGACAAAAAAAATACATGAGCCAGAAATACAGAGAGGATGATGTCAGAGAAAGGAAGAGGGCATATATAAGAACAAAATATGCATCGGATCCAAAATACAGGCACAAACAAAAAAAATCAATTCATGCCAGGTATCATAATGACTCACAATTCAGACTGCACCATATACAGCGCTGTGCAGAGTACCAGAGACACAAAATGGCTACCACTGCATCTTTCGCCATTTATAAAAAGTTGTGTGCGCAGAGAATAAAGAAGAAATACAGACGACTAGTAACACAATTCCAGCAGGGTCCACAGTCTGAAGCACAGCCCCAGCTTGTAGTGAATAGTGTGATGCAAGCAGCCACATTAGCTTTCCGTGAAACAATTAAGTTAGGACCCACCCATGTCTGTACAGTGTGCCACAGAACTCTGTTTCCTAATCAAGTAAAACACTGCAAAAGATCAAAGTATGTTAAAAATAGTCACATTGTTGACACCTGCTTGACAGGAAAATTTGTCCATGTTTGTGATAGTGAATGTACAGCTAATTGTACCTTTCCAAAACAAAGAATGCAAGAGTGGATTTGCTACAACTGTGACAGCCACCTACAACGAGGAAAGATCTCTTCCATCGCAGTGGCAAACAATTTAGCACTAGCACCCATCCCAATTGAACTGAGTCAATTAAATGTACTAGAACGACAACTGATTGCTAAAATTCTCCCGTTTGCCAAAATCATTGCATTACCAAAAGGACAACAAAGAGCCGTACATGGGGCTGTTGTTTGTGTACCGTCAGACGTGGAAACCACAGTAAACTGTCTTCCCAGACCTAGCAATGAAGCCCAGCTCCTGCAAGTACAACTGAAAAGACACATCAGATTCAAAGGATACCAACACTTCTACACTGTGAACATGAAGAATGTGTTAGCAGGCTTATCAAAGCTAAAAGAGATGCATTCAGAATACAAAGATGTATCTATTGATGATGACGCAACTTTTGCTGATCCCACAAATAATCAGATAATCGAGACGGAACATGACACTGCTGATACAGATATTCAAGATGCACTGCCCAGAAACTTTGACAACCAAATTGTACCAGAAAGAAGAACCACTGAGGAAACAACAGCTGGAATACTTGAGCCATGTCATGATGTAAACGAACTATTGGAGCCTGAACAGTCAAATGGAGAGCCCTTACAAGATACGGAGAAAGAAAAGGAAGAACTTCGCCCTGGTCTTGTTCTAGACACCTGTATGCAACCACCAGATATAGCACAGGACATTTTATCATATGGTGAAGGAATATTTAGCATTGCACCCGCCCAAGGAAATAGACCTGTTGGTTTCTTCTCTATTCCTAAACTTGAAGCCATGGCCTTTCCTGTGCAGTTCCCAACTGGACAGAACACATTAGATGAAGCCAGACAAGTCAAACTGTCCCCAAGCATGTATTTTAATACACGGCTGTTCTCTGCAGATACACGCTTTGCAACTGACCAAAGCTACCTATTCTTTGCACAGTTTGTAACAGAAACACACATGGCTACAAACAGCATGTCCATCCAATTGCGCAAAGGTAAGGCAATCACAAAGGATGGACGTAGAATTAGTAACAGAATGCTTCAAAATAAAGACGAAGTGGAGAGACTGATAAATAACAAAGATGCAACACGCTTCATGAAACCTCTGAGAGGTACTCCAGCCTATTGGGAAAAGGCACTGAAAGATCTGCATGCTATGGTCAGACAGTTAGGAAAGCCAACTTTTTTCCTGACATTTTCAGCTGCTGAAATGAGATGGCCTGAGGTTGTTGAGGTCATAAAAACTCAACAAGGTGAACAAGTGGATTTTTCACAACTTGACTGGAACACAAAGTGTGAAATTCTCCGAAGCAACCCTGTGACTGTGATGCGATTGTTTGAAAAAAGAGTCGATGCACTAATGACAACACTGATCCTGTCCCCAGCACAGCCCATCGGTGAAGTAGAAGATTACTTTTATCGAGTGGAGTTTCAGGCCAGAGGTAGCCCTCATATCCATTTACTGGTTTGGGTCAAAGATGCACCTAAATTTGGAAGCGACCTTGAAGACCACGTGTACAAATTTATTGACAAGTACATAACATGTAAGATGCCTGACCAAAATGCCGATCCTGAACTTCACAAAATTGTGTCTGAGGTTCAAGTCCACAGCAGAAATCACTCCAGATCCTGCAAAAAAGGTAATGTGTCATGTAGGTTTGGGTTCCCCAAACTACCTGTAGACCAAACAATGATCACTTTCCCAAGCCCAGATGATGACGATGATCACAATGATAAGCAGCATAGCACAAGTAAGGAGAAAGGCACAAATGAAAAACAAAAGCAAAAAAACAGACGAATGGCGCTCGCAAAAAAACAGAAAGAGGCCAAAGAAAAACTCCAGCCATTGAGAGATTTGCTCTGTGACCCAAATTCCTCGTTTGAAGACTTGTCTGAGCTGCTTCACAAATGCAAATTAACTTATGAACAATACTTGGATTGTGTCTTCAATTTAAGCAATGGCCATGTCATCCTCTTAAAGCGTGAACCTAATGACTGCTGGGTGAATGCATACAATGCAGATCTACTGAGAGCCTGGAATGCCAACATGGACATCCAATATGTCATTGATGACTACAGCTGCCTGATGTACATGATGTCTTATGTCTCTAAACCCGAATTTGAGATGACACAATTTCTTAATGGAGTCATCCAGGAGGTAAAAAAGTCCAATGTCAATGAAAGAGATGAAATGAAACAGATAATGCAGGCATATGCTAAACACAGAGAAGTCAGTGCCCAGGAATCCGTGGCAAGGACATGCAGCCTGCCACTAAAAAAGTGTTCACGCAGTGTGGTGTTCATACAGACTGATGATGATGCCCTGAAAATGAGTCTCCCGATGAGCAGGTTGCAAAGCATGGCACCAGATGATGAAAATGTGTGGATGTCTGGATTGCCAGAAAAATATGCAAACAGACCCAGAACACCTGAGTTTGAAAGAATGTGTTTGGCTGAATTTGCTTCAGAGTACAGGATTCTCTACAGCCGTGAAACAGAGTCAAAAAATGCCATCCCTCTTTTGAATAACATGGGTTATATTCAAAAGAGAACAAGAGGGAAACCTGCAATAATCAGATATCCTCGCTTCTCAGAAAAGAAACATCCAGAAAAGTTTTATAGCAGACTACTAAAACTTTATTTTCCACATCGATCAAATGATGACTTTAAAAACACAGAACACTCCACATCCGAACAGTTCTACAAAAGTGGACGAAAACATGGTTTTGCAGTACGGCCAATTGTTACCTTTAACAAAAAGCGTTATGAAAGCCATGGCAAAACAATGGAAAGGGCATTGGAACAGATTGAACAACAAGGCCCACTTATCAATGCATGGAACACCTTTGCACCTGAGGTTGAAGTAGATCGTTTAGAGTGTGTGGCCCAACGACAATCCAGACACGAGACTGACGAAAATGAAATGGACATTGTTCCAGACTACCAAGTCAGTGGTAGCAACAGTGGAACCATGCCAGCAATCATAGCACCTAAGCTGAGCCCAGACTTTGTCAGAAAAATGTACCAAAGTCTAAATGAAACCCAAGCATCCATATTCTACGCAGTGCGTGAGTGGTGTTTCAAACTTGTGTGGGGTCACTGTCCTGAGCAGTTCTTTTATTTTGTCTCTGGAGGAGCTGGCTGTGGAAAATCACATGTTATCAAGTGCATATATGAGGAGGCAACAAAGATTTTGCACCAACTCCCCAGATTCCGTGACCAAGCAGACATGTCCTACCCTGCAGTACTGCTGACTGCATTTACTGGCACTGCAGCTTTTAACATATCTGGGAAAACACTGCACTCTCTGCTAAAGCTGCCAAAATCTTTAAAACCGCCGTATCAGGGATTGGGCAATGCACTGGATGAAGTGAGAGCTTCACTTTCAAATGCAGAGATTCTGGTCATTGATGAGATATCTATGGTTTCTAAAGACCTTTTTGCCTACATCCACTGGAGACTTCAGCAGATCAAAGGAAACAAGAAGCCTTTTGGTGGGATGTCTATCCTTGCAGTAGGAGACTTTTACCAGCTGCCACCCCTTGGAAAAGCCAAACCACTCTGTGTGTACGAGGACAATGTCTTTGATCTCTGGAAAGACTATTTCCACATGGTCAACCTGACAGAAATCATGCGACAGAAAGATGATCATTCTTTTGCTGAAGTTCTGAACAGGATAAGAGTGAAGCAAAAAACAAATTCTCTTGAAGCCAATGATAAAGCCTTGCTCACACAGGCTATCCATGACATAAAAGACTGTCCATCTAATGTATTACACATTTATGCTACAAACAAAGAGGTCGACAAACACAATTCAGCAACTGTAACTGCTCTTCATTCTGATATCATAAATATTCAGGCCGAAGACTACAGAAAAGACCCACGGACGGGTGAGATGGTCCTCCTGGCAGATATGATGAAAGGCAACAAAAGAGATTTACCTGATAACATACAAGCTGCACCTGGAGTGCGTGTTATGATTATTAGAAATTTGGATGTTGAAGATGGGCTTGTTAATGGGACATTTGGAACAATCACGAACATTGTGACAACCACACAGGATGGACCAAAAACTGTGAATCTCATTGGACTTACGCTGGACAATCAAAATTCTGGGCAAAAATTTCGCAGAAAAATACAAGGATCCTCAGACAACCTCGTATATATTGAGAAATGTGAAGAATCTACAAGTAAAAAAGGAGTTCTTCGCAGGCAATTTCCAATGAAGTTGGCCTTTGCATGTACAGCTCACAAAGTACAAGGCATGACAATGGAGTCAGCAGTAGTATGTTTGAAGCGTGTTTTTGAGCCTGGAATGGCCTATGTCGCACTCAGCCGCACAACCTCACTTAAAGGACTGTACATCACAGACTTTGATGAAAGGAAAATCTATGCTGATCCTGCCATCACAGATGCACTCAAAAATATGAGACATGCATCATTTGAGAATGCAAGACCACTGTTGCAATTCTTAAAATCAGTTGTTCCCACAGTCCCCACATTGACAATTATCCATCACAATGCACAAGGTCTCCCAACTCACATGGAGGACATGAGATGCCACCATGAAGTCAGCCTTGCTGATGTTTTATGCATAACAGAAACTCACTTGTCTGGATCATCAGTTTCTCCCCGCTTCCAGCTGGAACAGTACAACATGGCCACACGCAACAGACACGTCTCTTACACAAACCATACAGACATGGCAAAGGTAAATGGCGGTGGAGTTGCAATGTACTACAAAACAGTTCTTATAGCAGAGTCTCGAAAATACCTGCAAAATGTGACTGACCTTGAATTTGTTGTTATCAAGGTTGAATCGCCAGTCACAGCTTTGATAGCAACTGTATACAGGCCACCAAATTACAGCCACGTGAGGTTTTTACCACAAATGCAATGTCTTTTGGACTCATTGGAAATGATGAATTGCCAACCAATTATTGTTTGTGGAGATTTCAATGAGGACCTTATGAGCAGAGGAAAAAAACCCATCCAAGAACTGTTTCAGTCAAGAGGATATGCACAACTTATTACTGCTGCAACTACCGAAAAACACACATTGATTGATCACCTTTACATATCACAGCCATACGCCTGCCTCCAATCAGGTGTTCTAAATACATATCACAGTTATCACAACCCCATTTATTGTGTAATTCACTAACACAAAATGACTGCAAGGTTGTGAGGGATATGGACTTGCCAAGTGATCTTAGTGTCTTTGCAACTGAGCACACTCTACCACCAAAAAGGACAGCTCACCAGTGGGAGCTGATACATAAGACTGCTCTCATCCATTGAAGAGCTGACCAGAAACGTGAACAGAGAGACTGCAACTGCACCTGATGGGATCCCTGCCATAACAGGTAATTGTATTTTTGTTTCTTACTTTATATTCTAACATTTATTGATATTCTTTGAAACAAACTATAATCTCATCCATTCATTAAGTCATCCATCCATTCATAACTCCTCAGATGTGTTCTGTCCAGTAAAGGCAGTGGAGAAGCCCTACACTGATCTTGAAACTGTGCCACGCTAGTAGAGACCGGCTACAAGGATGGGCAGGTATAGTGAAATTAAAATGCACCTTTTGGTTCAACAGGTTTATATATACAGTCAAGTGATCAAAAGACACCAGTATTAAACCCATTTAAACCAACTACATGTTTGGATTGGAACTGTATACAGGCCACCAAATTACAGCCACGTGTGGTTTTTACCTCACATAGCAACTTACCCCATCCAAAGACACCAGTATTAAGCAAATTTCTTTTTTTTACTTCATTTTTAATATAGTTTTGGGTCATTTAGTTCTAGAGTTAGATTTGTTTTTCCAATTATTTTTTAGAACTTCATTACTTGCCATTTCGCTAACTGAAGAGCTGCGCTTTGTGATGTCTCTTGTTTTATTGTTTTAAATTGTGTTTTCCTTTTATCTGTTTCTAGCTGTTTTCGCAAAGTCAGCCAACCACTTGCTTCCAAATGACCCTTATCCAGAAGTATCCGTGAGTGCCTCATAAACAGAAACTAACGTGGAGACCTACCTCTCAGAGAAAAACGCACACATAAGAAAAGCCGACCCACTTCAGTACTGGGAAGAACATCCTAATCTGTTTCCCTCTATGGCTGCTGTTGCGATCCCAGTGTGCCCCCTGTAGCTCTGTGGACAGTTTTGGATTTGTTTACATCTCACCCAACCGGTCCCAGCAGATGGCTGCACCTCTCTAAGCCTGGTTCTGCTGGAGGTTTCTTCCTGTTAAAAGGGAGTTTTTCTGAACACACTCTACCACCAACAAGGACAGCTCACCAGTGGGAACTGATAGATAAGACTGCTGATGTGCTCTCATCCATTGAAGAGCTGACCAGAAACGTGAACAGAAAGACTGCACCTGATGGGATCCCTGCCATAACAGGTCATTTGTATTTTTTTGTTTCTTACTTTATATTCTAACATTTATTGATATTCTTTGAAACAAACTATAATCTCATCCATTCATTAAGTCATCCATCCATTCATAACTCCTCAGATGTGTTCTGTCCAGTAAAGGCAGTGGAGAAGCCCTACACTGATCTTGAAACTGTGCCATGCTAGTAGAGACCGGCTACAAGGATGGGCAGGTATAGTGAAATTAAAATGCACCTTTTGTTCAACAGGTTTATATATACAGTCAAGTGATCAAAAGACACCAGTATTAAACCCATTTAAACCAACTACATGCTTGGATTGGAACTGTATACAGGCCACCAAATTACAGCCACCTGTGGTTTTTACCTCGCATGGCGACTTACCTCATCAGAAGACACCAGTATTAAGCCAATTTCTTTTTTTTACTTCATTTTTAATATAGTTTTGGGTCATTTAGTTCTAAAGTTAGATTTGTTTTTCCAATTATTTTTTAGAACTTCATTACTTGCCAGTTTGCTAACTGAAGAGCTGCACTTTGTGATGTCTCTTGTTTTATTATTTTAAATTGTGTTTTCCTTTTATCTGTTTCTAGCTGTTTTCGCAAAGTCAGCCAACCACTTGCTTCCAAATGACCCTTATCCAGAAGTATACGTGAGTGCCTCATCAACAGAAAATAAAGTGGAGACCTACCTCTCAGAGAAAAACGCACACATAAGAAAAGCCGACCCACTTCAGTACTGGGAAGAACATCCTAATCTGTTTCCCTGTATGGCTGCTGTTGCGATCCCAGTGTGCCCCCTGTAGCTCTGTGGACAGTTTTGGATTTGTTTACATCTCACCCCAACCGGTCGCGGCAGATGGCCGCCCCTCCCTGAGCCTGGTTCTGCCGGAGGTTTCTTCCTGTCAAAAGGGAGTTTTTCCTTCCCACTGTCGCCAAAGTGCTTGCTCATAGGGGGTCATATGATTGTTGGGTTTATCTATATACATTAATGCTTGTATGCTTTTCATTTATACTTTTGCCTTACTTTTCAGTTCATAATATAAAGTTACTTGAATGGTTTCCTTTTCCTTTTTTATTTTATATTGCTTTGCTATTTACCACAATCTAAATATCATGTTTAAATGTCATACATTATTGTAAATGGTATCTGTACAAAATATTGTTTGAATAACATGATACATTTATTAGTCCCACAATGGGAAATTTCATAATTTGCATGTGGTATTTTCCCCTTTGACATTAAAATACCTTTGAAATACAAATTGAATACCGCTTAATGGACATCTTTTTTTTCTACCACTTTAAACGACTCAAAACTGTAAAATCTAAATTGTAACTTCTCTTGAACACCTGACACTAAAGCATAATTTATTTTCTTTTATATCTATTAACTTATTTTGTAATCATGTAACTGGAGCATCTTTCTCTCATCTCTGTATGCCGCATATAACAGAGATCACAATACAGCTTACTTTGCTTTAAGTTGAAAATCAGCTGTATTCCATTTCCCTCCTTCTTGTGGTATAAAAAGCAAACTATGCTCATGTTGCATCTTGCTCCCTCTAGTGTTATAAAAGGCAACCGGCACTAGTTGAACCACATTAAAGGCAAACTACACTCATTGGCAGTAGCATAGGCACACTTAAAATTTCTTCTGAAATTTTCGCTTTCTAGTTATGTGTGCCTATGCCAAGAGGCACACATATTACTATTGCTCGGATTTATTATTCTTATTATTATTATTCTTCAGTTTCCGCCTGAAATTTTGCAGCGAATCTCGCCCCGCAGTTTTGAGACAAGCTTCATATATGTGACCTCATTTTGTGCGGCTGGATCTGGAATGGTGTGCTATGACTTTTGGTGTTTATGAATTTTATAGTTTTTTAAATATTAATATTTTAGTGAAAATTTTCCCGCGCCTCTCTGCCTAACAGTTTTGACATTAGGGTTACATATGTTAGATCATTTTGTGCGGCTGGAGCTGGACTATTATGTCATGACTTTTGGTGTTTATGACTTTTATAGTTTTTGAAATATTTAGATTTTAGTGCAAATTTAGGCCAATTCATCTTTTGGCGCCAAATAAACAGACTTCATTTGTGGTGTGTTGGCGCCATCTTTTGGTCCCATTGAAACAAATTTCAAACTTCATTTGTGGTGTGTTGGCTCTCTCTAGTGGTATGCCGGGAGTGGTACAGCCTGTCTACCCTTATTTGGATACCGTAATGATGACAATATCAATGGCGCGCACAGCCTCGCTGCTTTCAGGAACCATTGGAGGTTTTAAGGTTGCGCGAACCATTGAATAGTTACGGTAAACACAATGGCTTCTATGCTTGGTGGAAAACTCCATATCCCACAATTCATAGCACACCTCTGCCGAGTTACACAATGGCGGCCACCACTTCGTTTTATATGTCTTTTATTAGTGTTTCTAGGTCACAAAATCAACTTTTAAGATATTTTCAGGCGAGAATGTAGGTAGGTAAACTTCAAATATCTGCTTGTTTTATCATATTAGCGACAGTGCTCTGACGACCTTGGTCCTGCCTGACAGCTAGCCGGCTACCTAGCTAGCTGCCGCACTTGGCTGCAAATGCACAGCGAGGGGACTCTCTCTCTCCTTTCACCTCCCCGGTCTCTCGCAAATGCTCGCACAGAATCGGAGTTACAGCTGGATGTGGAAAAAATAACTGAGTTGTTTGGTGGTGCTATAATGCGGAGCTACAACAGTGGGCAGCTATCCACCGGTGTATGACAGAAAGGACATGCCGCGACCGCCGATCGACCGGTGTTTGCTAACGCGGAGGTCAATCGTGGATCAGGGAAAGCGAAGGCAGGAGCGTGAGGTGCACTGAATTTCAGGTAAGAAGTTATGACCTGCACTCTATTTGGGTCAGATATAAACCGAGTTTAGGTGTAGTTTATTTAGCAACATTTCTCTTACGTGTTGCTGATAGCCGGCTAGCTAGCTAGCGCCGCTAGCTTAGCCAGCTAGCGCTGCTAGCGACCCTTCGTGAAAAACCACCCAGGCTTGGCTGATAGTGAGGTGGCTAAAATTTGTTTCATCGCCCGATCGCTCGGCAAGGGTCTGTGTCTTAGCTGGACTTATTTTTCATTTATATGGGCCGATGATGCTGGTCGATGTGGAAAAAATAACTGAGTTGTTTGGTGGTGGAGCTACAACAGAGGGCAGCTATCCACCGGTGTGTGACAGAAAGGACATGCCACGAACGAGACATACAAGGCGGTGAGGCTACCGCCGATCGACCGGTGTTTGCTAACGCGGAGGTCAATCGTGGATCAGGGAAAGCGAAGGCAGGAGCGTGAGGTGAACTGAATTTCAGGTAAGAAGTTATGACCTGCACTCTATTTGGGTCAGATATAAACCGAGTTTAGGTGTAGTTTATTTAGCAACAGTTCTCTTACGTGTTGCTGATAGCCGGCTGGCTAGCTAGCTAGCGCGGCTAGCGACCCTTCGTGAAAAACCACCCAGGCTTGGCTGATAGTGAGGTGGCTAAAATTTGTTTAATCGCCCGATCGCTCGGCAAGGGTCTGTGTCTTAGTTGGACTTATTTTTCGTTTATATGGGCCGATGATGCTGGTCGATGTGGAAAAAATAACTGAGTTGTTTGGTGGTGGAGCTACAACAGAGGGCAGCTATCCACCGGTGTGTGACAGAAAGGACATGCCGCGAACGAGACATACAAGGCGGTGAGGGTACCGCCGATCGACCGGTGTTTGCTAACGCGGAGGTCAATCGTGGATCAGGGAAAGCGAAGGCAGGAGCGTGAGGTGAACTGAATTTCAGGTAAGAAGTTATGACCTGCACTCTATTTGGGTCAGATATAAACCGAGTTTAGGTGTAGTTTATTTTCATTGTGCTGACTTTTTCAATCACTTACAATAACTCGTACTGCGTGCTAGCTAGCACGACGGGGACGGAGTTTGTATACAGCTGTGTGCACGCTAAGTTACCGATGTTACCGATGTTGAACTTTATGACAGCCTCCCCTGTCATTCTCTCGCCTGTTGAAACTTCAGTCATGAAACTGATCAATGATCGGCTTTTCTCTCTTGTTTGTTTATCGCTAAACAACAGCAGCACGTTTAAGCTTGATCAGCTGTTGTTAGAATTCATTTGCTTTTAATTTCTAGTATCAGCTGATGTTTGCTGCAGCCACAGCTGTAAAAACGGCTGTTCCAAACCAGATGTCCTTACTGAATCATCAGAGCTGAACTGGTGATGGAGAAACAGGTTTACCCTTAGGTGACATGAATGAGTTGAAGGGAAATTACGAACTGTTTCTGAGAGAGGAATATACACCAAGCTCCTTTTTTTGTGTAGCTGACAGCTGGTAACTGTGCAGGGGCGGATCTAGCAAAGCTTTTGCCAGGGGGCCAGGTAGGGCATTAACAGAGAAAGGTGGACACAAAGATATACTTTTCTTTCTTACTCTCATATAAAATATTTAGCTTTTATTAAATAGTTATCTGAATCTTACAACCAAAGTTTGTATAATAATACACAAGATTGGCTGTAGACCATTGTTCATCATTCAGAACACTGTGTAAAAATAACAAAAAACAAAAAGTGAATGCAAAAGTGCATAAATATTTATTTTACGTGTTTGATGTGTGTGGCGGGGCGTGGTCTGCAGTGCCGCTGCAGGGGAGGTGGACCCACCTGAGCGGCACCTGCAATCACGCCTCTCGGGCGTAGTCTGTGCTCTCTCGGCTGTTTTTTGGGTGTGTGTTGGGCTGTGAGTTGAAAAGCTACAGCTGGCTGGGTGGGTACACCAACCATGTGTGAAAAGTGGTCCATAACGTACTGGTTCAAAGCGTGTTCGTGCAAACATTGTCGTGTCTGCCGTGGTACAATGGAACTTCTGCTCATGAACCTGTGTGCACAGCGTCTGCAAATCGGGGCTGTACAAAGTCACTTCATCTTTACCCAAAACTGTAAACTGTCATCTGTGAGGCGCGAGCGGTGTTTGTTTTTACCATAATTCATGGTGGAGAATGGCTGCTCTTCTGAGTTTTGCTGTCTGTAGCTGTATGAATGGCAAACTACACTGATTAGCAGCGGCATAGGCACACTTAAAATTTCTTCTGAAATTTTCGCTTTCTAGTTCTTATTATTATTATTCTTCAGTTTCCGCCTGAAATTTTGCAGCGAATCTCGCCCCGCAGTTTTGAGACAAGCTTCATATATGTGACCTCATTTTGTGCGGCTGGATCTGGAATGGTGTGCTATGACTTTTGGTGTTTATGAATTTTATAGTTTTTTAAATATTAATATTTTAGTGAAAATTTTCCCGCGCCTCTCTGCCTAACAGTTTTGACATTAGGGTTACATATGTTAGATCATTTTGTGCGGCTGGAGCTGGACTATTATGTCATGACTTTTGGTGTTTATGACTTTTATAGTTTTTGAAATATTTAGATTTTAGTGCAAATTTAGGCCAATTCATCTTTTGGCGCCAAATAAACAGACTTCATTTGTGGTGTGTTGGCGCCATCTTTTGGTCCCATTGAAACAAATTTCAAACTTCATTTGTGGTGTGTTGGCTCTCTCTAGTGGTATGCCGGGAGTGGTACAGCCTGTCTACCCTTATTTGGATACCGTAATGATGACAATATCAATGGCGCGCACAGCCTCGCTGCTTTCAGGAACCATTGGAGGTTTTAAGGTTGCGCGAACCATTGAATAGTTACGGTAAACACAATGGCTTCTATGCTTGGTGGAAAACTCCATATCCCACAATTCATAGCACACCTCTGCCGAGTTACACAATGGCGGCCACCACTTCGTTTTATATGTCTTTTATTAGTGTTTCTAGGTCACAAAATCAACTTTTAAGATATTTTCAGGCGAGAATGTAGGTAGGTAAACTTCAAATATCTGCTTGTTTTATCATATTAGCGACAGTGCTCTGACGACCTTGGTCCTGCCTGACAGCTAGCCGGCTACCTAGCTAGCTGCCGCACTTGGCTGCAAATGCACAGCGAGGGGACTCTCTCTCTCCTTTCACCTCCCCGGTCTCTCGCAAATGCTCGCACAGAATCGGAGTTACAGCTGGATGTGGAAAAAATAACTGAGTTGTTTGGTGGTGCTATAATGCGGAGCTACAACAGTGGGCAGCTATCCACCGGTGTATGACAGAAAGGACATGCCGCGACCGCCGATCGACCGGTGTTTGCTAACGCGGAGGTCAATCGTGGATCAGGGAAAGCGAAGGCAGGAGCGTGAGGTGCACTGAATTTCAGGTAAGAAGTTATGACCTGCACTCTATTTGGGTCAGATATAAACCGAGTTTAGGTGTAGTTTATTTAGCAACATTTCTCTTACGTGTTGCTGATAGCCGGCTAGCTAGCTAGCGCCGCTAGCTTAGCCAGCTAGCGCTGCTAGCGACCCTTCGTGAAAAACCACCCAGGCTTGGCTGATAGTGAGGTGGCTAAAATTTGTTTCATCGCCCGATCGCTCGGCAAGGGTCTGTGTCTTAGCTGGACTTATTTTTCATTTATATGGGCCGATGATGCTGGTCGATGTGGAAAAAATAACTGAGTTGTTTGGTGGTGGAGCTACAACAGAGGGCAGCTATCCACCGGTGTGTGACAGAAAGGACATGCCACGAACGAGACATACAAGGCGGTGAGGCTACCGCCGATCGACCGGTGTTTGCTAACGCGGAGGTCAATCGTGGATCAGGGAAAGCGAAGGCAGGAGCGTGAGGTGAACTGAATTTCAGGTAAGAAGTTATGACCTGCACTCTATTTGGGTCAGATATAAACCGAGTTTAGGTGTAGTTTATTTAGCAACAGTTCTCTTACGTGTTGCTGATAGCCGGCTGGCTAGCTAGCTAGCGCGGCTAGCGACCCTTCGTGAAAAACCACCCAGGCTTGGCTGATAGTGAGGTGGCTAAAATTTGTTTAATCGCCCGATCGCTCGGCAAGGGTCTGTGTCTTAGTTGGACTTATTTTTCGTTTATATGGGCCGATGATGCTGGTCGATGTGGAAAAAATAACTGAGTTGTTTGGTGGTGGAGCTACAACAGAGGGCAGCTATCCACCGGTGTGTGACAGAAAGGACATGCCGCGAACGAGACATACAAGGCGGTGAGGGTACCGCCGATCGACCGGTGTTTGCTAACGCGGAGGTCAATCGTGGATCAGGGAAAGCGAAGGCAGGAGCGTGAGGTGAACTGAATTTCAGGTAAGAAGTTATGACCTGCACTCTATTTGGGTCAGATATAAACCGAGTTTAGGTGTAGTTTATTTTCATTGTGCTGACTTTTTCAATCACTTACAATAACTCGTACTGCGTGCTAGCTAGCACGACGGGGACGGAGTTTGTATACAGCTGTGTGCACGCTAAGTTACCGATGTTACCGATGTTGAACTTTATGACAGCCTCCCCTGTCATTCTCTCGCCTGTTGAAACTTCAGTCATGAAACTGATCAATGATCGGCTTTTCTCTCTTGTTTGTTTATCGCTAAACAACAGCAGCACGTTTAAGCTTGATCAGCTGTTGTTAGAATTCATTTGCTTTTAATTTCTAGTATCAGCTGATGTTTGCTGGAGCCACAGCTGTAAAAACGGCTGTTCCAAACCAGATGTCCTTACTGAATCATCAGAGCTGAACTGGTGATGGAGAAACAGGTTTACCCTTAGGTGACATGAATGAGTTGAAGGGAAATTACGAACTGTTTCTGAGAGAGGAATATACACCAAGCTCCTTTTTTTGTGTAGCTGACAGCTGGTAACTGTGCAGGGGCGGATCTAGCAAAGCTTTTGCCAGGGGGCCAGGTAGGGCATTAACAGAGAAAGGTGGACACAAAGATATACTTTTCTTTCTTACTCTCATATAAAATATTTAGCTTTTATTAAATAGTTATCTGAATCTTACAACCAAAGTTTGTATAATAATACACAAGATTGGCTGTAGACCATTGTTCATCATTCAGAACACTGTGTAAAAATAACAAAAAACAAAAAGTGAATGCAAAAGTGCATAAATATTTATTTTACGTGTTTGATGTGTGTGGCGGGGCGTGGTCTGCAGTGCCGCTGCAGGGGAGGTGGACCCACCTGAGCGGCACCTGCAATCACGCCTCTCGGGCGTAGTCTGTGCTCTCTCGGCTGTTTTTTGGGTGTGTGTTGGGCTGTGAGTTGAAAAGCTACAGCTGGCTGGGTGGGTACACCAACCATGTGTGAAAAGTGGTCCATAACGTACTGGTTCAAAGCGTGTTCGTGCAAACATTGTCGTGTCTGCCGTGGTACAATGGAACTTCTGCTCATGAACCTGTGTGCACAGCGTCTGCAAATCGGGGCTGTACAAAGTCACTTCATCTTTACCCAAAACTGTAAACTGTCATCTGTGAGGCGCGAGCGGTGTTTGTTTTTACCATAATTCATGGTGGAGAATGGCTGCTCTTCTGAGTTTTGCTGTCTGTAGCTGTATGAATGGCAAACTACACTGATTAGCAGCGGCATAGGCACACTTAAAATTTCTTCTGAAATTTTCGCTTTCTAGTTATTATTATTATTCTTCAGTTTCCGCCTGAAATTTTGCAGCGAATCTCGCCTCGCAGTTTTGAGACAAGCTTCATATATGTTACCTCATTTTGTGCGGCTGGATCAGGAATGGTGTGCTATGACTTTTGGTGTTTATGACTATTATAGTTTTTTAAATATTAATATTTTAGTGAAAATTTTCCCGCGCTTCTCTGCCAAACAGTTTTGACAATAGGGTTACATATGTTAGATCATTTTGTGCGGCTGGAGCTGGACTAGTATGGTATACACTTTTGGTGTTTCTGACTTTTATAGTTTTTTAAATATTAATATTTTAGTGCAAATTTAGAAAGATTCTTCTTTTGGCGCCATAGAAACAGACTTCATTTGTGGTGTGTTGGCTCCATCTTTTGGTCCCACTGATACAAATTTCAAACTTCATTTGTGGTGTGTTGGCTCTCTCTAGTGGTATGCCGGGAGTAGTACGGCCTGTCTACCCTTATTTGGATTACCGTAATGATGACAATATCAACGGTGCGCACAGCGTCGCTGCTTTCAGGAGCCATTGGAATTTTTAAGGTTGCGCAAATCATTCAATAGTTACGGTAATGCTTGGTGGAAAACTCAATATCCCACAATTCATAGCACGCCTCTGCCGAGTCAAACAATGGCGGCCATCACTTAGTTTTTATTTTCCTCTTAATACTGTTTCTAGGTCACAAAATAAACTTTTAAGATATTTTCAGGCGAGAATATAGGTGTGTAAACTTCAAATATCTGCTCATTTTGTCAAAACATCCCATATTAGCGACAATGTTCTGACGATGTCGTTTCTGCTTGAGGCTAGCTGGCTAGTGTGGCTAGCGCGGCTTTGCTAACAAGCTACAGCCGGCCTGGATGACAGTGAGAGCGGCTTACTCTGGTTTCACACCCGGTCCTTCGTAAAGTCTCGTGGTCACAGCTGGACTTATTTTAAATAAATAAATGATTTATTTATTTATTCATTTTAGTAACGGTATAAACAGTGAAAGGTGGTGGATTGGCCAGATGTAAACTTCAAATATGTGCTCGTGTTACCAAGACATCCCATATTAGCTCTGATGGTTTCGGTGCCTGCAAAGAGCTAGACAGCTAGCTAGCTAACTGGCTGTCTTTTTGACTCAGGGTCATAGCTGGACTTATTTTTCGTTTTTATGAGCCGATGAGGGGTTTTTTTTAGTAACGGTACAAACAGTGAAAGGCGGTGGATTGTCCAGATGCTGGTCGATGTGGAAAAAATAACTGAGTTGTTTGGTGGTCGCTGACGCGGAGCTACAACCGAGGGCAGCTATCCACCGGTGTGTGTCAGACAGAGCATGCAGGGAACGAGGCGGCGAGGCGACCGCCGATCAACCGGTGGTAGATCGTGGATCAGGGAAACCGAAGGCAGGAGAAGCAGGCGGCTGCCGGTCAGAGCGTGAGGTGAACTGAATTTCAGGTAAGAAGTTATGAACTGCACTCTATTTGGGTCAGATATAAACCGAGTTTAGGTGTAGTTTGGTGGAAACCAGGAGATGACCTTACCGAATCATCAGAGCTGAACTGGTGATGGAGAAACAGGTTTACCTTTTTTTTAGGTGACATGAATGAGTTGAAGGGAAGTTACGAACTGTTTCTGAGAGAAATAAACACCAAGCTCCTTTTTTATTTAGCTGACAGCTGGTAACTGTGCAGGGGCGGATCTAGCAAAGCTTTTGCCAGGGGGCCAGGTAGGGCATCTTACAACCAAAGTTTGTATAATAATACACAAGATTGTCTGTAGACCATTGTTAATCATTCAGAACACTGTGTAAAAATAAGAAAAAACAAAAAGTGAATGCAAAAGTGCATAAATATTTATTTTACGTGATTGATGTGTGTGGCGGGGCGTGGTCTGCAGTGCCGCTGCAGGGGAGGTGGACCCACCTGAGCGGCATCTGCAATCACGCCTCTCTGGCGTAGTCTGTGCTCTCTCGGCTGTTTTTTGGGTGTGTGTCAGGCTGTGAGTTGAAAAGCTACAGCCGGCTGTGTGGGTACACCAACCATGTGTGAAAAGTGGTCCATAACGTAATGCTTCAAAGCGTGTTCATGCAAACATTGTCGGGTCTGCCGTGGTACAATGGGACTTCTGCTCATGAAACTATGTGCACAGCGTCTGCAAATCGGGGCTGTACAAAGTCACTTCATCTTTACCCAAAATTGTAAGCTGTCATCTGTGAGGTGCGAGCGGTGTTTGTTTTTACCATAGTTCATGGTGGAGAATGGCTGCTCTGTTGAGTTTTGCTCTCTGTAGCTGTATGAATGGCAAACTACACTGTTTACCAGCGGCATAGGCACACTTAAAATTTCTTCTGAAATTTTCGCTTTCTAGTTATTATTATTCTTCAGTTTCCGCCTGAAATTTTGCAGCGAATCTCGCCTCGCAGTTTTGAGACAAGCTTCATATATGTTACCTCATTTTGTGCGGCTGGATCAGGAATGGTGTGCTATGACTTTTGGTGTTTATGACTATTATAGTTTTTTAAATATTAATATTTTAGTGAAAATTTTCCCGCGCTTCTCTGCCAAACAGTTTTGACAATAGGGTTACATATGTTAGATCATTTTGTGCGGCTGGAGCTGGACTAGTATGGTATACACTTTTGGTGTTTATGACTTTTATAGTTTTTTAAATATTAATATTTTAGTGCAAATTTAGAAAGATTCTTCTTTTGGCGCCATAGAAACAGACTTCATTTGTGGTGTGTTGGCTCCATCTTTTGGTCCCACTGATACAAATTTCAAACTTCATTTGTGGTGTGTTGGCTCTCTCTAGTGGTATGCCGGGAGTAGTACGGCCTGTCTACCCTTATTTGGATTACCGTAATGATGACAATATCAACGGTGCGCACAGCGTCGCTGCTTTCAGGAGCCATTGGAATTTTTAAGGTTGCGCAAATCATTCAAAAGTTACGGTAATGCTTGGTGGAAAACTCAATATCCCACAATTCATAGCACGCCTGTGCCGAGTCAAACAATGGCGGCCATCACTTAGTTTTTATTTTCCTCTTAATACTGTTTCTAGGTCACAAAATAAACTTTTAAGATATTTTCAGGCGAGAATATAGGTGTGTAAACTTCAAATATCTGCTCATTTTGTCAAAACATCCCATATTAGCGACAATGTTCTGACGATGTCGTTTCTGCTTGAGGCTAGCTGGCTAGTGTGGCTAGCGCGGCTTTGCTAACAAGCTACAGCCGGCCTGGATGACAGTGAGAGCGGCTTACTCTGGTTTCACACCCGGTCCTTCGTAAAGTCTCGTGGTCACAGCTGGACTTATTTTAAATAAATAAATGATTTATTTATTTATTCATTTTAGTAACGGTATAAACAGTGAAAGGTGGTGGATTGGCCAGATGTAAACTTCAAATATGTGCTCGTGTTACCAAGACATCCCATATTAGCTCTGATGGTTTCGGTGCCTGCAAAGAGCTAGACAGCTAGCTAGCTAAATGGCTGTCTTTTTGACTCAGGGTCATAGCTGGACTTATTTTTCGTTTTTATGAGCCGATGAGGGGTTTTTTTTAGTAACGGTACAAACAGTGAAAGGCGGTGGATTGTCCAGATGCTGGTCGATGTGGAAAAAATAACTGAGTTGTTTGGTGGTCGCTGACGCGGAGCTACAACCGAGGGCAGCTATCCACCGGTGTGTGTCAGACAGAGCATGCAGGGAACGAGGCGGCGAGGCGACCGCCGATCAACCGGTGGTAGATCGTGGATCAGGGAAACCGAAGGCAGGAGAAGCAGGCGGCTGCCGGTCAGAGCGTGAGGTGAACTGAATTTCAGGTAAGAAGTTATGAACTGCACTCTATTTGGGTCAGATATAAACCGAGTTTAGGTGTAGTTTATTTCCGTTGTGCTGACTTTTTACAATCACTTATAATAACTCGTACTGCGTGCTAGCTAGCACGACGGAGTTTCTATACAGCTGTGTGCGCGCTAAGTTACTGATGTTGAACTTTATGACAGCCTCCCCTGTCATTCTCTCGCCTGTTCAAACTTCAGTCATGAAACTGATCAATGATCGGCTTTTCTCTCTTGTTTGTTTATCGCGCTAAACAACAGCAGCACGTTTAAGCTTGATCAGCTGTTGTTAGAATTCATTTGATTTTAATTTCTAGTATCAGCTGATGTTTGCTGGAGCCACAGCTGTAGAAGCGGCTGGTGGAAACCAGGAGATGACCTTACCGAATCATCAGAGCTGAACTGGTGATGGAGAAACAGGTTTACCTTTTTTTTAGGTGACATGAATGAGTTGAAGGGAAGTTATGAACTGTTTCTGAGAGAAATAAACACCAAGCTCCTTTTTTATTTAGCTGACAGCTGGTAACTGTGCAGGGGCGGATCTAGCAAAGCTTTTGCCAGGGGGCCAGGTAGGGCATCTTACAACCAAAGTTTGTATAATAATACACAAGATTGTCTGTAGACCATTGTTAATCATTCAGAACACTGTGTAAAAATAACAAAAAACAAAAAGTGAATGCAAAAGTGCATAAATATTTATTTTACGTGATTGATGTGTGTGGCGGGGCGTGGTCTGCAGTGCCGCTGCAGGGGAGGTGGACCCACCTGAGCGGCATCTGCAATCACGCCTCTCTGGCGTAGTCTGTGCTCTCTCGGCTGTTTTTTGGGTGTGTGTCAGGCTGTGAGTTGAAAAGCTACAGCCAGCTGTGTGGGTACACCAACTATGTGTGAAAAGTGGTCCATAACGTAATGCTTCAAAGCGTGTTCATGCAAACATTGTCGGGTCTGCCGTGGTACAATGGGACTTCTGCTCATGAAACTATGTGCACAGCGTCTGCAAATCGGGGCTGTACAAAGTCACTTCATCTTTACCCAAAATTGTAAGCTGTCATCTGTGAGGTGCGAGCGGTGTTTGTTTTTACCATAGTTCATGGTGGAGAATGGCTGCTCTGCTGAGTTTTGCTCTCTGTAGCTGTATGAATGGCAAACTACACTGTTTACCAGCGGCATAGGCACACTTAAAATTTCTTCTGAAATTTTCGCTTTCTAGTTATGTGTGCCTATGCCAAGAGGCACACATATTACTATTCGTCGGATTTATTATTATGTGTGCCTATGCCAAGAGGCACACATATTACTATTGCTCGGATTTATTATTCTTATTATTATTATTCTTCAGTTTCCGCCTGAAATTTTGCAGCAAATCTCGCCCCGCAGTTTTGAGACAAGCTTCATATATGTTACCTCATTTTGTGCGGCTGGATCTGGAATGGTGTGCTATGACTTTTGGTGTTTATGTCTATTATAGTTTTTTAAATATTAATATTTTAGTGAAAATTTTCCCGCGCTCCTCTGCCAAACAGTTTTGACATTAGGGTTACATATGTTACATCATTTTGTGCGGCTGGAGCTGGGCTAGTATGGTATGACTTTTGGTGTTCATGAGTTTTATAGTTTTTGAAATATTTAGATTTTAGTGCAAATTTGGGCCAATTTCTAGGTTCCTGAGAAAGATTCTACTTTTGGCCCCATAGAAACAGACTTCATTTGTGGTGTGTTGGCTCTCTCTAGTGGTATAGCCGTAGTAGTACAGGTGAAAAGATCTATGCTTGGGCGAAAACTCCATATCCCACAATTCATAGCACGCCTCTGCAGAGTAAACAATGGCGGCCACCACTTCGTTTTATATGTCTTTTATTAGTGTTTCTAGGTCACAAAATCAACTTTTAAGATATTTTCAGGCGAGAATGTAGGTGTGTAAACTTCAAATATCTGCTCGTTTTATCAAGACATCCCATATTACAGACAGTGCTCTTACGTGTTGCTGATAGCCGGCTAGCTAGCTAGTGCCGCTAGCACCGCTAGCGTATGACGACACTACGCAATGACGACACCCCTCCTCCGCTTTGAAATTGACCGTAGACATGATTTTCTGAGACAGCGTGGCTATCGCTTCACCGGTAACGCGTCTTTCCCCCCTCCTCTGCTTTGGACTTGAACTTACAGTGATTTTCTGAAGTGTTTACTAAGACACACCGTAAGCTTTTACAAGGTAAGTGTATCTCTCTGTCTCTGGTTTGAAATTTAGCTTTGAAAGTGATTTTTTTTTTTGTGTGTGTTTCTTTATCGATTTCTTTGTTTCGGCACGTTCGGCACGATGCTAAAGCCAGTTAGCGGATAGTCAGCTAAGGCAAGCGTTTCTGTCCCTCTTCCGGTTTTGAAATTGACCTTTAAAAGTGCTTTTCTGTGTCTTGACGCTGATATCTACAAAATGACTGTGATTTTATTCCAGTGGTATCGTTTGTAATTGAAACTTTTAAGATGCGACTCTCAAAAAATTGCTTCATTGTAGTCGGGTTTCACACCTCTCTTTGTCTCGTGGTTTTGTTGCTGGCTAGTTAGCTGATATTAAGCATCTCCCGGTTTGAAATTGATTTTGAAAGTGATTTACTATGACACACCGTAAGCGTATCTCTGTCTCTGGTTTGAAATTTAGCTTTGAAAGTGATTTTTTGTGTGTGTGTTTCTTTATCGATTTCTTTGTTTTGGCACGTTCGGCACGATGCTAAAGCCAGTTAGCGGATAGTCAGCTAAGGCAAGCGTTTCTGTCCCTCTTCCGGTTTTGAAATTGACCTTTAAAAGTGCTTTTCTGTGTCTTGACGCTGATATCTACAAAATGACTGTGATTTTATTCCAGTGGTATCGTTTGTAATTGAAACTTTTAAGATGCGACTCTCAAAAAATGGCTTCATTGTAGTCGGGTTTCACACCTCTCTTTGTCTCGTGGTTTTGTTGCTGGCTAGTTAGCTGATATTAAGCATCTCCCGGTTTGAAATTGATTTTGAAAGTGATTTACTATGACACACCGTAAGCGTATCTCTGTCTCTGGTTTGAAATTTAGCTTTGAAAGTGATTTTTTGTGTGTGTGTTTCTTTATCGATTTCTTTGTTTCGGCACGTTCGGCACGATGCTAAAGCCAGTTAGCGGATAGTCAGCGCTGATATCTACAAAATGACTGTGATTTTATTCCAGTGGTATCGTTTGTAATTGAAACTTTTAAGATGCGACTCTCACCGCGTACGAAACAATAACTGCGTTGTAGTCGCGTTTCACACCTTTCTTTGTCTGTCTTTATAAGGCGTTAACTACAGCACCCTTTAATACCTCAACTCTTGATTCAGCCAAGGTAAGTGCCCCCCCCCCCCCCTTATATTTTCTATGTATGTATTCAGCTGATATTTAGAAAAAAATAGGTGTGTTTAGCGCTGGATGTCATTTTATTCCAGAGCTGTTGTTTGTAATTAAAACTTTTAAGATTAGATGGTACAGTGTTTTTACTCCCTTCCAAACAGTAAAGTTCCTCTTTGTCTCTCAGTAGGAAATTTAAACCAGACAGTACAAGGCTACATTTCAGTGTTACAAGCCAATCAGTTTGCTAATTGTTCTGTGAGGTTTGTTTGCAAAGTTTAAGGTGTTAAGTAGGACTGTGAACATCTGGGTCTGCTTGCTGCTGGCATTCTGCCAGAGCCCCACCAACAAGACCGCCTCCCAGCAACGAGACTGCCTGTCAGCCTTGCAAGGTACCCAATTTTCCAATTACTCTATAAAAAAACTGTTGTGGGCAACAAGACTGTCTCCTAAGTTTGCAAGCCAATCACTTTGCCAAATGTTCTTGTAAGATTTGTTTGAAAAGTTTGAGGTGTTAAGTAGGACTGTGAACATCTGGGTTTGCTTGCTGCTGGCATTCGACCAGCGTCTCAGCAACAACACTGCCTCCCAGCTTTGCAAGGTAATTACTTTCCCAATTACTGTACACCAAAACGAAGTAACTGTCGTGGTCAACAAATCTGCCTCCCAACTTTCAAGGTAATCACTTTCTCAATTACAATATACAAACTGTTATGGAACTTAACAAAGCCTTAACACCGGGTAGTGACACTATCAATATGTCTATTTAAAGAAAAGAGATTTTTTTTTTTTTGTTCTTGTAGTCATCTTGTCTGTCAATGTATCAGAGGGTTAGAATAACAAATTGCTTGAAATGCCAATAATTAATATTCTGTTTTTATGTTGACATTCTACCAGATGCCGAGAAAAAATAAAAGATCCCAGGCACAAAAGAAGCGCTGGAAACCACTTGACCTGGTCGATCCTGCTGTCCCAGTGCTCTCTGGCCACAACCAAGATGAGGCAGTCAGTAGTTTTCCATCTGACCAGGTAATGAGGATATGGTAGTGATCACAGACAGTTGAACAGTTTTCAAAACACGTTTGAGACAGTTAAGAACACTTACCCATGCAGTTTAGGATTTTTTGTTATAATGTCACACAACTGGCATAACAGTGCATGGTATACAGAACATTTAAATGAAATGAATGTGTCAGGTCACTTAATGTCTTCTATACCCTTTTTCCTGGGTTTGCAGATGGCACCAGCCAGGTTATCTTTGGAAACACAGGATAGACTCACCTCCTTATGTTCCCCATGTACCAAGGTAAACATCAAAAAATATTCCTCTATTAACAAATTACAAGGTATGCCCACACATAGGGCTGCTCGATTATGGCAAAAATGATAATCATGATTATTTTCACTGAAATCTAGATCTCCATTATTTGACAATATGTATTTAACAATAACGATGTATTGAATAATGGCTTTAAAGATTGTCATAAAATAGTGTGCAAATACTGATAACAGTGTAAATGTTTGCAATATAAAAAATAAATGAAAAACGTAAACATGTATGTTTAGTGAACTTTGCAGTGTTGCTCCGTGGTGCAGCTACGACATTGTAGCAAAGTTTACACACTATGTCTACTTGATCCACGTCTGACTTCGCGAACCCATAATGTTTCCACCCCACTGAAGTTTTTTTGTTTTTTGTTTTTTACCTCTTTTCAACCAACGGCAGTCACTCTCCTCTCCAAATAACTTCTGCTTAGCTTTCCGAGCTTCCCTCTGTTAGCTCCTCTTAATTGTTGTGACGCGTGTTCAAAACACAGAGAGGTGTGCTCGATTTGCCGCACGGAGCAGCGTGAGAGTACAGCACGAGGGTGGTGCTAATAATCTGCTCAGTCCTTTTTAATTATCGTTGAAAGCTCAGATCGTGATTTCGATTAAAATTTGATTAATTGAGCAGCCCTACCCAGTCTGTATATATCTGATCTTTGGTGTCTATAACCACAGTTGATATGTAGTCTTTCACTTAAAGCATGTTTGCTAACTCAATTTTGTCCAATTTCTATCCAAAACAAAGGAAAATATGACAAAGGGTTTTTTATTTTTATTTTATAGCTCTGAACAGGTAATTCTGATGTGGTAGTGAGCACATACAATATATTTTTATAACACTTACCCATACAGTTGACCATTTCTATCTTATAATGTTACCCAACTGGCATAACAGTTCATGCCATGCATTGCATTGTAAAGTGAAATTAAAGTGTCAGGTCACTTAATGTCTTAACATTATATTCTTTTTTGCCTGGGTTAGCAGACAGCACCAGCCAGCTTGTCCTTGGAAACGGAGAATAGATCCACCTCCTTATGTCCTCCAGGCAGCAAGGTAACTTTAAAACGGTATTCCTCCATTAAGGATTATGGATATGGTTACATGTTGGCCTTATGCAAACAGTAAGAATTTTGTTGTCTCGCTTCTGTTAGTTTTGTTTAAAGTTTTTAAAGTTACACTCACTTTCAAATTTCTTAGTAGTTATGCAAACAGCTGGATTTTTTTTATTGCTTTGTAAGTTTAGTAACCGCTACTGTTTCATGTTTTCTTTAAAGTATCCAGTGTTACACTCTGTTTCAACTCTGTTAGTAGGTTTTCTAATTTTGATTAACTGTATTATCAGAGTTCAGAAACTCGTCCACCAGCAAAACGAGTCTGGGCAACCGATGATTTCCACACGGCATCAAATTCTCCACCTAAAAAGGTAAGCCTAACCCTATGTATAATCACCGGGGTTGATATTTAGTCTTTCACCTTAAGTGTGCTTGCTAACTCGTACTAAATATACTAAAATGTTAGACTAAACATGTACATTTGTCAGTTTCTTTCATCAGACTCCTAAAATGCAGACATCTCAACAGCTGTCTGTCTGTTTAGCTATTTCTATATCTATTATTATGTGTGCCTATGCCAAGAGGCACACATATTACTATTCGTCGGATTTATTATTATGTGTGCCTATGCCAAGAGGCACACATATTACTATTGCTCGGATTTATTATTCTTATTATTATTATTCTTCAGTTTCCGCCTGAAATTTTGCAGCAAATCTCGCCCCGCAGTTTTGAGACAAGCTTCATATATGTTACCTCATTTTGTGCGGCTGGATCTGGAATGGTGTGCTATGACTTTTGGTGTTTATGTCTATTATAGTTTTTTAAATATTAATATTTTAGTGAAAATTTTCCCGCGCTCCTCTGCCAAACAGTTTTGACATTAGGGTTACATATGTTACATCATTTTGTGCGGCTGGAGCTGGGCTAGTATGGTATGACTTTTGGTGTTCATGAGTTTTATAGTTTTTGAAATATTTAGATTTTAGTGCAAATTTGGGCCAATTTCTAGGTTCCTGAGAAAGATTCTACTTTTGGCCCCATAGAAACAGACTTCATTTGTGGTGTGTTGGCTCTCTCTAGTGGTATAGCCGTAGTAGTACAGGTGAAAAGATCTATGCTTGGGCGAAAACTCCATATCCCACAATTCATAGCACGCCTCTGCAGAGTAAACAATGGCGGCCACCACTTCGTTTTATATGTCTTTTATTAGTGTTTCTAGGTCACAAAATCAACTTTTAAGATATTTTCAGGCGAGAATGTAGGTGTGTAAACTTCAAATATCTGCTCGTTTTATCAAGACATCCCATATTACAGACAGTGCTCTTACGTGTTGCTGATAGCCGGCTAGCTAGCTAGTGCCGCTAGCACCGCTAGCGTATGACGACACTACGCAATGACGACACCCCTCCTCCGCTTTGAAATTGACCGTAGACATGATTTTCTGAGACAGCGTGGCTATCGCTTCACCGGTAACGCGTCTTTCCCCCCTCCTCTGCTTTGGACTTGAACTTACAGTGATTTTCTGAAGTGTTTACTAAGACACACCGTAAGCTTTTACAAGGTAAGTGTATCTCTCTGTCTCTGGTTTGAAATTTAGCTTTGAAAGTGATTTTTTTTTTTGTGTGTGTTTCTTTATCGATTTCTTTGTTTCGGCACGTTCGGCACGATGCTAAAGCCAGTTAGCGGATAGTCAGCTAAGGCAAGCGTTTCTGTCCCTCTTCCGGTTTTGAAATTGACCTTTAAAAGTGCTTTTCTGTGTCTTGACGCTGATATCTACAAAATGACTGTGATTTTATTCCAGTGGTATCGTTTGTAATTGAAACTTTTAAGATGCGACTCTCAAAAAATTGCTTCATTGTAGTCGGGTTTCACACCTCTCTTTGTCTCGTGGTTTTGTTGCTGGCTAGTTAGCTGATATTAAGCATCTCCCGGTTTGAAATTGATTTTGAAAGTGATTTACTATGACACACCGTAAGCGTATCTCTGTCTCTGGTTTGAAATTTAGCTTTGAAAGTGATTTTTTGTGTGTGTGTTTCTTTATCGATTTCTTTGTTTTGGCACGTTCGGCACGATGCTAAAGCCAGTTAGCGGATAGTCAGCTAAGGCAAGCGTTTCTGTCCCTCTTCCGGTTTTGAAATTGACCTTTAAAAGTGCTTTTCTGTGTCTTGACGCTGATATCTACAAAATGACTGTGATTTTATTCCAGTGGTATCGTTTGTAATTGAAACTTTTAAGATGCGACTCTCAAAAAATGGCTTCATTGTAGTCGGGTTTCACACCTCTCTTTGTCTCGTGGTTTTGTTGCTGGCTAGTTAGCTGATATTAAGCATCTCCCGGTTTGAAATTGATTTTGAAAGTGATTTACTATGACACACCGTAAGCGTATCTCTGTCTCTGGTTTGAAATTTAGCTTTGAAAGTGATTTTTTGTGTGTGTGTTTCTTTATCGATTTCTTTGTTTCGGCACGTTCGGCACGATGCTAAAGCCAGTTAGCGGATAGTCAGCGCTGATATCTACAAAATGACTGTGATTTTATTCCAGTGGTATCGTTTGTAATTGAAACTTTTAAGATGCGACTCTCACCGCGTACGAAACAATAACTGCGTTGTAGTCGCGTTTCACACCTTTCTTTGTCTGTCTTTATAAGGCGTTAACTACAGCACCCTTTAATACCTCAACTCTTGATTCAGCCAAGGTAAGTGCCCCCCCCCCCCCCTTATATTTTCTATGTATGTATTCAGCTGATATTTAGAAAAAAATAGGTGTGTTTAGCGCTGGATGTCATTTTATTCCAGAGCTGTTGTTTGTAATTAAAACTTTTAAGATTAGATGGTACAGTGTTTTTACTCCCTTCCAAACAGTAAAGTTCCTCTTTGTCTCTCAGTAGGAAATTTAAACCAGACAGTACAAGGCTACATTTCAGTGTTACAAGCCAATCAGTTTGCTAATTGTTCTGTGAGGTTTGTTTGCAAAGTTTAAGGTGTTAAGTAGGACTGTGAACATCTGGGTCTGCTTGCTGCTGGCATTCTGCCAGAGCCCCACCAACAAGACCGCCTCCCAGCAACGAGACTGCCTGTCAGCCTTGCAAGGTACCCAATTTTCCAATTACTCTATAAAAAAACTGTTGTGGGCAACAAGACTGTCTCCTAAGTTTGCAAGCCAATCACTTTGCCAAATGTTCTTGTAAGATTTGTTTGAAAAGTTTGAGGTGTTAAGTAGGACTGTGAACATCTGGGTTTGCTTGCTGCTGGCATTCGACCAGCGTCTCAGCAACAACACTGCCTCCCAGCTTTGCAAGGTAATTACTTTCCCAATTACTGTACACCAAAACGAAGTAACTGTCGTGGTCAACAAATCTGCCTCCCAACTTTCAAGGTAATCACTTTCTCAATTACAATATACAAACTGTTATGGAACTTAACAAAGCCTTAACACCGGGTAGTGACACTATCAATATGTCTATTTAAAGAAAAGAGATTTTTTTTTTTTTGTTCTTGTAGTCATCTTGTCTGTCAATGTATCAGAGGGTTAGAATAACAAATTGCTTGAAATGCCAATAATTAATATTCTGTTTTTATGTTGACATTCTACCAGATGCCGAGAAAAAATAAAAGATCCCAGGCACAAAAGAAGCGCTGGAAACCACTTGACCTGGTCGATCCTGCTGTCCCAGTGCTCTCTGGCCACAACCAAGATGAGGCAGTCAGTAGTTTTCCATCTGACCAGGTAATGAGGATATGGTAGTGATCACAGACAGTTGAACAGTTTTCAAAACACGTTTGAGACAGTTAAGAACACTTACCCATGCAGTTTAGGATTTTTTGTTATAATGTCACACAACTGGCATAACAGTGCATGGTATACAGAACATTTAAATGAAATGAATGTGTCAGGTCACTTAATGTCTTCTATACCCTTTTTCCTGGGTTTGCAGATGGCACCAGCCAGGTTATCTTTGGAAACACAGGATAGACTCACCTCCTTATGTTCCCCATGTACCAAGGTAAACATCAAAAAATATTCCTCTATTAACAAATTACAAGGTATGCCCACACATAGGGCTGCTCGATTATGGCAAAAATGATAATCATGATTATTTTCACTGAAATCTAGATCTCCATTATTTGACAATATGTATTTAACAATAACGATGTATTGAATAATGGCTTTAAAGATTGTCATAAAATAGTGTGCAAATACTGATAACAGTGTAAATGTTTGCAATATAAAAAATAAATGAAAAACGTAAACATGTATGTTTAGTGAACTTTGCAGTGTTGCTCCGTGGTGCAGCTACGACATTGTAGCAAAGTTTACACACTATGTCTACTTGATCCACGTCTGACTTCGCGAACCCATAATGTTTCCACCCCACTGAAGTTTTTTTGTTTTTTGTTTTTTACCTCTTTTCAACCAACGGCAGTCACTCTCCTCTCCAAATAACTTCTGCTTAGCTTTCCGAGCTTCCCTCTGTTAGCTCCTCTTAATTGTTGTGACGCGTGTTCAAAACACAGAGAGGTGTGCTCGATTTGCCGCACGGAGCAGCGTGAGAGTACAGCACGAGGGTGGTGCTAATAATCTGCTCAGTCCTTTTTAATTATCGTTGAAAGCTCAGATCGTGATTTCGATTAAAATTTGATTAATTGAGCAGCCCTACCCAGTCTGTATATATCTGATCTTTGGTGTCTATAACCACAGTTGATATGTAGTCTTTCACTTAAAGCATGTTTGCTAACTCAATTTTGTCCAATTTCTATCCAAAACAAAGGAAAATATGACAAAGGGTTTTTTATTTTTATTTTATAGCTCTGAACAGGTAATTCTGATGTGGTAGTGAGCACATACAATATATTTTTATAACACTTACCCATACAGTTGACCATTTCTATCTTATAATGTTACCCAACTGGCATAACAGTTCATGCCATGCATTGCATTGTAAAGTGAAATTAAAGTGTCAGGTCACTTAATGTCTTAACATTATATTCTTTTTTGCCTGGGTTAGCAGACAGCACCAGCCAGCTTGTCCTTGGAAACGGAGAATAGATCCACCTCCTTATGTCCTCCAGGCAGCAAGGTAACTTTAAAACGGTATTCCTCCATTAAGGATTATGGATATGGTTACATGTTGGCCTTATGCAAACAGTAAGAATTTTGTTGTCTCGCTTCTGTTAGTTTTGTTTAAAGTTTTTAAAGTTACACTCACTTTCAAATTTCTTAGTAGTTATGCAAACA
Source organism: Pelmatolapia mariae (assembly GCF_036321145.2). Lineage (NCBI taxonomy): Eukaryota > Metazoa > Chordata > Actinopteri > Cichliformes > Cichlidae > Pelmatolapia > Pelmatolapia mariae. Next base: position 11,559 of record NW_027052253.1, on the reverse strand, counting down.
GCTGGATTTTTTTTATTGCTTTGTAAGTTTAGTAACCGCTACTGTTTCATGTTTTCTTTAAAGTATCCAGTGTTACACTCTGTTTCAACTCTGTTAGTAGGTTTTCTAATTTTGATTAACTGTATTATCAGAGTTCAGAAACTCGTCCACCAGCAAAACGAGTCTGGGCAACCGATGATTTCCACACGGCATCAAATTCTCCACCTAAAAAGGTAAGCCTAACCCTATGTATAATCACCGGGGTTGATATTTAGTCTTTCACCTTAAGTGTGCTTGCTAACTCGTACTAAATATACTAAAATGTTAGACTAAACATGTACATTTGTCAGTTTCTTTCATCAGACTCCTAAAATGCAGACATCTCAACAGCTGTCTGTCTGTTTAGCTATTTCTATATCTATTATTCTGAATACTTTTATACCATTTTATACTTAAAGCTTCAGATAAATTGACATCCACAGTGAAAAGCAGTGCAAATAAATACAAACATTTTGTGACACTCATCTTTTCTCAAGATGAATGTCAGTGTGTTCTGTTTCAATCACATTTAACCTGTAACTGAATTTTGTGTCATTTCTTTACAAAACGTAACACAACTATGAAACGTGTTTTTTATGGCACATGTACAGAGCCATCTGGTTTAATCTGAAATCAGTGAATGAATTACATCTAATTTAAGAGCATCTGAGATCCTCTTACGAATAATACGTAAACAGGATTTCCTTTCATTTGTATTTAGGCTGCAATTTAGTTGATGTTTGAAGGCCCGCAGCAACCTAAAATAATGTGTTATACTGAAAGAAATTAACTGCTTTGAAAATATGAGGAGCAGAAGGTACAGATATGACCTTTGTAAAAGGTCATTAAAAAAAACACCTCTAAAGCAAATTACAGATATCTAAAATATTTGTCATTTTTACTTCCCACCTCTGCTCTCTCCCACTCTCTCTCACTGTTCCTGTCACTGTCTTTCTGCTTGTCTCTTTCGATTATGCTGTAATATGATTGAGGAGTGACATAATTTGGCTTCATTTGCCTGAACATTGTTTGATTATTTTACCAAATTTAAAAAAAAAATGTTTTTACTTTACAAGAATCTAAATTTATACAACTCTTGCCAATTAAAAATGTCTTACATCATTGTACCAAGAGTTACATATGTTTACTCAACCGTGAAATGCATATCATTAAATACTAAACAATAACATGTGTCACCTTTACATTCCTTGATCAGCCTTTCCACAACACAAATGAAGAACTACTGACAGAGGAGCTACAGAGCAACGCAGTTCAGCACTTCTGGCGTGTCAGTGCAACTCATTGTCAAAGTGATGAAAGGTACACAGAATTCTCTCGAAATCATCAGTGCACATGCAATGCCCTCACATTCCTGGCCTACCTTAATGAGGAACACCAGTTCAACACAGCCCGACTTGATAAGGTGCTTGAACAGGGAGATGCACTCTACTGTTGGATTAAAACAAATCTTCAGCAGGAGAGGCGTTATACACAAAATCATCTGACCATAGAGGAACTGCCCAAAAAAGTTCATGCTGACATAAATGTCTACAGTGTGAAAATGGACAACATAAGGTATGGATACCTGAAAGCAGCAGACAAAACTTATCAAAGAAAAGAGTGGTGGTTGCCTCTTGCTAGTCGTCTTGTATGTCTGTCAACAGATGTGAGCTATGCTTTGCTCATGGTCTCACCTCAGTGCATTGCAGTTTTCCGTGACAAATCTGGGAGGTATGGATTATTTGATTCACATTCAAGAAGTGCAGCAGGTTTACCCCAGCCAAATGGAACAGCAGTCATGCTCACTTTCACTCATGTGAATGACCTGATCACCCACCTTCATAACCTTTTTCAAAATCAAGGCAGGTATGCAAGATATGAGTTTGTGCCTGTTTCTTTCAAAAGAGTCAGCACTCACAACGAACAGCCTGCACAGTCAACTCAAGCAACACCAAGAGCAACAGCTACATCACCACAAAATGATGAACCACAAATCACAAATCCCACTGTGCAAGTGCCTCAACCAGAATCAGCCCAAACCTACATGACAATGTTAGAAAGTGCTTTAAACCCGCAACAAGACAAAATGGCTTCAAATCAAATTTGTGAACATCAACTTGAAACATCTGTTGATCCAACAAGCAACATCCAAACAGAACAACAAGAAAATCTTGAACTCAATAATGAAAGAGATAAAGTCATAGATAAACCCCCCCAAAAAACAAGAAATGTGTGCAGATTAAATAAACGACGACGTGGGAAAGCTATTCGTCAAGCTCAAAAAAGTCACAAGCAGCATGTAAAAGCTAAAGAAAAATCTTCATCTGAAGACTTGACAAAGAAGATAAACAAAAGAAGACACGAAAAGGAACGATATGCCTGCTTTCCTGAATTTAGAATGAAAAAATTACAGGCTGTGAAAACTCAATATGCTCAAAACTGTCATCGCCATAAACAAAAACTGTTATCAGCCAAAGATTATTATGCAAATCCTCATATTCAAGAGAAGATAAAAGCCCACAATGTGAAGAGATACCAAAATGATCCTCATTTTCAACAAAAAAAGAGAGACTACATTATCAGAAGATATACCACAGATGCCAGCTTTCGAACCAGACAGAAACAATATGTGTTCCGAAGATACAACACGGATGCTGACTTTCAAAGCAGACAGAAGCAATATCTGGTCCAAAGGTACAACACGGATGCTGACTTTCAAAGCAGACAGAAGCAATATCTGGTCCAAAGGTACAACACGGATGCTGACTTTCAAAGCAGACAAAAAAAATACATGAGCCAGAAATACAGAGAGGATGATGTCAGAGAAAGGAAGAGGGCATATATAAGAACAAAATATGCATCGGATCCAAAATACAGGCACAAACAAAAAAAATCAATTCATGCCAGGTATCATAATGACTCACAATTCAGACTGCACCATATACAGCGCTGTGCAGAGTACCAGAGACACAAAATGGCTACCACTGCATCTTTCGCCATTTATAAAAAGTTGTGTGCGCAGAGAATAAAGAAGAAATACAGACGACTAGTAACACAATTCCAGCAGGGTCCACAGTCTGAAGCACAGCCCCAGCTTGTAGTGAATAGTGTGATGCAAGCAGCCACATTAGCTTTCCGTGAAACAATTAAGTTAGGACCCACCCATGTCTGTACAGTGTGCCACAGAACTCTGTTTCCTAATCAAGTAAAACACTGCAAAAGATCAAAGTATGTTAAAAATAGTCACATTGTTGACACCTGCTTGACAGGAAAATTTGTCCATGTTTGTGATAGTGAATGTACAGCTAATTGTACCTTTCCAAAACAAAGAATGCAAGAGTGGATTTGCTACAACTGTGACAGCCACCTACAACGAGGAAAGATCTCTTCCATCGCAGTGGCAAACAATTTAGCACTAGCACCCATCCCAATTGAACTGAGTCAATTAAATGTACTAGAACGACAACTGATTGCTAAAATTCTCCCGTTTGCCAAAATCATTGCATTACCAAAAGGACAACAAAGAGCCGTACATGGGGCTGTTGTTTGTGTACCGTCAGACGTGGAAACCACAGTAAACTGTCTTCCCAGACCTAGCAATGAAGCCCAGCTCCTGCAAGTACAACTGAAAAGACACATCAGATTCAAAGGATACCAACACTTCTACACTGTGAACATGAAGAATGTGTTAGCAGGCTTATCAAAGCTAAAAGAGATGCATTCAGAATACAAAGATGTATCTATTGATGATGACGCAACTTTTGCTGATCCCACAAATAATCAGATAATCGAGACGGAACATGACACTGCTGATACAGATATTCAAGATGCACTGCCCAGAAACTTTGACAACCAAATTGTACCAGAAAGAAGAACCACTGAGGAAACAACAGCTGGAATACTTGAGCCATGTCATGATGTAAACGAACTATTGGAGCCTGAACAGTCAAATGGAGAGCCCTTACAAGATACGGAGAAAGAAAAGGAAGAACTTCGCCCTGGTCTTGTTCTAGACACCTGTATGCAACCACCAGATATAGCACAGGACATTTTATCATATGGTGAAGGAATATTTAGCATTGCACCCGCCCAAGGAAATAGACCTGTTGGTTTCTTCTCTATTCCTAAACTTGAAGCCATGGCCTTTCCTGTGCAGTTCCCAACTGGACAGAACACATTAGATGAAGCCAGACAAGTCAAACTGTCCCCAAGCATGTATTTTAATACACGGCTGTTCTCTGCAGATACACGCTTTGCAACTGACCAAAGCTACCTATTCTTTGCACAGTTTGTAACAGAAACACACATGGCTACAAACAGCATGTCCATCCAATTGCGCAAAGGTAAGGCAATCACAAAGGATGGACGTAGAATTAGTAACAGAATGCTTCAAAATAAAGACGAAGTGGAGAGACTGATAAATAACAAAGATGCAACACGCTTCATGAAACCTCTGAGAGGTACTCCAGCCTATTGGGAAAAGGCACTGAAAGATCTGCATGCTATGGTCAGACAGTTAGGAAAGCCAACTTTTTTCCTGACATTTTCAGCTGCTGAAATGAGATGGCCTGAGGTTGTTGAGGTCATAAAAACTCAACAAGGTGAACAAGTGGATTTTTCACAACTTGACTGGAACACAAAGTGTGAAATTCTCCGAAGCAACCCTGTGACTGTGATGCGATTGTTTGAAAAAAGAGTCGATGCACTAATGACAACACTGATCCTGTCCCCAGCACAGCCCATCGGTGAAGTAGAAGATTACTTTTATCGAGTGGAGTTTCAGGCCAGAGGTAGCCCTCATATCCATTTACTGGTTTGGGTCAAAGATGCACCTAAATTTGGAAGCGACCTTGAAGACCACGTGTACAAATTTATTGACAAGTACATAACATGTAAGATGCCTGACCAAAATGCCGATCCTGAACTTCACAAAATTGTGTCTGAGGTTCAAGTCCACAGCAGAAATCACTCCAGATCCTGCAAAAAAGGTAATGTGTCATGTAGGTTTGGGTTCCCCAAACTACCTGTAGACCAAACAATGATCACTTTCCCAAGCCCAGATGATGACGATGATCACAATGATAAGCAGCATAGCACAAGTAAGGAGAAAGGCACAAATGAAAAACAAAAGCAAAAAAACAGACGAATGGCGCTCGCAAAAAAACAGAAAGAGGCCAAAGAAAAACTCCAGCCATTGAGAGATTTGCTCTGTGACCCAAATTCCTCGTTTGAAGACTTGTCTGAGCTGCTTCACAAATGCAAATTAACTTATGAACAATACTTGGATTGTGTCTTCAATTTAAGCAATGGCCATGTCATCCTCTTAAAGCGTGAACCTAATGACTGCTGGGTGAATGCATACAATGCAGATCTACTGAGAGCCTGGAATGCCAACATGGACATCCAATATGTCATTGATGACTACAGCTGCCTGATGTACATGATGTCTTATGTCTCTAAACCCGAATTTGAGATGACACAATTTCTTAATGGAGTCATCCAGGAGGTAAAAAAGTCCAATGTCAATGAAAGAGATGAAATGAAACAGATAATGCAGGCATATGCTAAACACAGAGAAGTCAGTGCCCAGGAATCCGTGGCAAGGACATGCAGCCTGCCACTAAAAAAGTGTTCACGCAGTGTGGTGTTCATACAGACTGATGATGATGCCCTGAAAATGAGTCTCCCGATGAGCAGGTTGCAAAGCATGGCACCAGATGATGAAAATGTGTGGATGTCTGGATTGCCAGAAAAATATGCAAACAGACCCAGAACACCTGAGTTTGAAAGAATGTGTTTGGCTGAATTTGCTTCAGAGTACAGGATTCTCTACAGCCGTGAAACAGAGTCAAAAAATGCCATCCCTCTTTTGAATAACATGGGTTATATTCAAAAGAGAACAAGAGGGAAACCTGCAATAATCAGATATCCTCGCTTCTCAGAAAAGAAACATCCAGAAAAGTTTTATAGCAGACTACTAAAACTTTATTTTCCACATCGATCAAATGATGACTTTAAAAACACAGAACACTCCACATCCGAACAGTTCTACAAAAGTGGACGAAAACATGGTTTTGCAGTACGGCCAATTGTTACCTTTAACAAAAAGCGTTATGAAAGCCATGGCAAAACAATGGAAAGGGCATTGGAACAGATTGAACAACAAGGCCCACTTATCAATGCATGGAACACCTTTGCACCTGAGGTTGAAGTAGATCGTTTAGAGTGTGTGGCCCAACGACAATCCAGACACGAGACTGACGAAAATGAAATGGACATTGTTCCAGACTACCAAGTCAGTGGTAGCAACAGTGGAACCATGCCAGCAATCATAGCACCTAAGCTGAGCCCAGACTTTGTCAGAAAAATGTACCAAAGTCTAAATGAAACCCAAGCATCCATATTCTACGCAGTGCGTGAGTGGTGTTTCAAACTTGTGTGGGGTCACTGTCCTGAGCAGTTCTTTTATTTTGTCTCTGGAGGAGCTGGCTGTGGAAAATCACATGTTATCAAGTGCATATATGAGGAGGCAACAAAGATTTTGCACCAACTCCCCAGATTCCGTGACCAAGCAGACATGTCCTACCCTGCAGTACTGCTGACTGCATTTACTGGCACTGCAGCTTTTAACATATCTGGGAAAACACTGCACTCTCTGCTAAAGCTGCCAAAATCTTTAAAACCGCCGTATCAGGGATTGGGCAATGCACTGGATGAAGTGAGAGCTTCACTTTCAAATGCAGAGATTCTGGTCATTGATGAGATATCTATGGTTTCTAAAGACCTTTTTGCCTACATCCACTGGAGACTTCAGCAGATCAAAGGAAACAAGAAGCCTTTTGGTGGGATGTCTATCCTTGCAGTAGGAGACTTTTACCAGCTGCCACCCCTTGGAAAAGCCAAACCACTCTGTGTGTACGAGGACAATGTCTTTGATCTCTGGAAAGACTATTTCCACATGGTCAACCTGACAGAAATCATGCGACAGAAAGATGATCATTCTTTTGCTGAAGTTCTGAACAGGATAAGAGTGAAGCAAAAAACAAATTCTCTTGAAGCCAATGATAAAGCCTTGCTCACACAGGCTATCCATGACATAAAAGACTGTCCATCTAATGTATTACACATTTATGCTACAAACAAAGAGGTCGACAAACACAATTCAGCAACTGTAACTGCTCTTCATTCTGATATCATAAATATTCAGGCCGAAGACTACAGAAAAGACCCACGGACGGGTGAGATGGTCCTCCTGGCAGATATGATGAAAGGCAACAAAAGAGATTTACCTGATAACATACAAGCTGCACCTGGAGTGCGTGTTATGATTATTAGAAATTTGGATGTTGAAGATGGGCTTGTTAATGGGACATTTGGAACAATCACGAACATTGTGACAACCACACAGGATGGACCAAAAACTGTGAATCTCATTGGACTTACGCTGGACAATCAAAATTCTGGGCAAAAATTTCGCAGAAAAATACAAGGATCCTCAGACAACCTCGTATATATTGAGAAATGTGAAGAATCTACAAGTAAAAAAGGAGTTCTTCGCAGGCAATTTCCAATGAAGTTGGCCTTTGCATGTACAGCTCACAAAGTACAAGGCATGACAATGGAGTCAGCAGTAGTATGTTTGAAGCGTGTTTTTGAGCCTGGAATGGCCTATGTCGCACTCAGCCGCACAACCTCACTTAAAGGACTGTACATCACAGACTTTGATGAAAGGAAAATCTATGCTGATCCTGCCATCACAGATGCACTCAAAAATATGAGACATGCATCATTTGAGAATGCAAGACCACTGTTGCAATTCTTAAAATCAGTTGTTCCCACAGTCCCCACATTGACAATTATCCATCACAATGCACAAGGTCTCCCAACTCACATGGAGGACATGAGATGCCACCATGAAGTCAGCCTTGCTGATGTTTTATGCATAACAGAAACTCACTTGTCTGGATCATCAGTTTCTCCCCGCTTCCAGCTGGAACAGTACAACATGGCCACACGCAACAGACACGTCTCTTACACAAACCATACAGACATGGCAAAGGTAAATGGCGGTGGAGTTGCAATGTACTACAAAACAGTTCTTATAGCAGAGTCTCGAAAATACCTGCAAAATGTGACTGACCTTGAATTTGTTGTTATCAAGGTTGAATCGCCAGTCACAGCTTTGATAGCAACTGTATACAGGCCACCAAATTACAGCCACGTGAGGTTTTTACCACAAATGCAATGTCTTTTGGACTCATTGGAAATGATGAATTGCCAACCAATTATTGTTTGTGGAGATTTCAATGAGGACCTTATGAGCAGAGGAAAAAAACCCATCCAAGAACTGTTTCAGTCAAGAGGATATGCACAACTTATTACTGCTGCAACTACCGAAAAACACACATTGATTGATCACCTTTACATATCACAGCCATACGCCTGCCTCCAATCAGGTGTTCTAAATACATATCACAGTTATCACAACCCCATTTATTGTGTAATTCACTAACACAAAATGACTGCAAGGTTGTGAGGGATATGGACTTGCCAAGTGATCTTAGTGTCTTTGCAACTGAGCACACTCTACCACCAAAAAGGACAGCTCACCAGTGGGAGCTGATACATAAGACTGCTCTCATCCATTGAAGAGCTGACCAGAAACGTGAACAGAGAGACTGCAACTGCACCTGATGGGATCCCTGCCATAACAGGTAATTGTATTTTTGTTTCTTACTTTATATTCTAACATTTATTGATATTCTTTGAAACAAACTATAATCTCATCCATTCATTAAGTCATCCATCCATTCATAACTCCTCAGATGTGTTCTGTCCAGTAAAGGCAGTGGAGAAGCCCTACACTGATCTTGAAACTGTGCCACGCTAGTAGAGACCGGCTACAAGGATGGGCAGGTATAGTGAAATTAAAATGCACCTTTTGGTTCAACAGGTTTATATATACAGTCAAGTGATCAAAAGACACCAGTATTAAACCCATTTAAACCAACTACATGTTTGGATTGGAACTGTATACAGGCCACCAAATTACAGCCACGTGTGGTTTTTACCTCACATAGCAACTTACCCCATCCAAAGACACCAGTATTAAGCAAATTTCTTTTTTTTACTTCATTTTTAATATAGTTTTGGGTCATTTAGTTCTAGAGTTAGATTTGTTTTTCCAATTATTTTTTAGAACTTCATTACTTGCCATTTCGCTAACTGAAGAGCTGCGCTTTGTGATGTCTCTTGTTTTATTGTTTTAAATTGTGTTTTCCTTTTATCTGTTTCTAGCTGTTTTCGCAAAGTCAGCCAACCACTTGCTTCCAAATGACCCTTATCCAGAAGTATCCGTGAGTGCCTCATAAACAGAAACTAACGTGGAGACCTACCTCTCAGAGAAAAACGCACACATAAGAAAAGCCGACCCACTTCAGTACTGGGAAGAACATCCTAATCTGTTTCCCTCTATGGCTGCTGTTGCGATCCCAGTGTGCCCCCTGTAGCTCTGTGGACAGTTTTGGATTTGTTTACATCTCACCCAACCGGTCCCAGCAGATGGCTGCACCTCTCTAAGCCTGGTTCTGCTGGAGGTTTCTTCCTGTTAAAAGGGAGTTTTTCTGAACACACTCTACCACCAACAAGGACAGCTCACCAGTGGGAACTGATAGATAAGACTGCTGATGTGCTCTCATCCATTGAAGAGCTGACCAGAAACGTGAACAGAAAGACTGCACCTGATGGGATCCCTGCCATAACAGGTCATTTGTATTTTTTTGTTTCTTACTTTATATTCTAACATTTATTGATATTCTTTGAAACAAACTATAATCTCATCCATTCATTAAGTCATCCATCCATTCATAACTCCTCAGATGTGTTCTGTCCAGTAAAGGCAGTGGAGAAGCCCTACACTGATCTTGAAACTGTGCCATGCTAGTAGAGACCGGCTACAAGGATGGGCAGGTATAGTGAAATTAAAATGCACCTTTTGTTCAACAGGTTTATATATACAGTCAAGTGATCAAAAGACACCAGTATTAAACCCATTTAAACCAACTACATGCTTGGATTGGAACTGTATACAGGCCACCAAATTACAGCCACCTGTGGTTTTTACCTCGCATGGCGACTTACCTCATCAGAAGACACCAGTATTAAGCCAATTTCTTTTTTTTACTTCATTTTTAATATAGTTTTGGGTCATTTAGTTCTAAAGTTAGATTTGTTTTTCCAATTATTTTTTAGAACTTCATTACTTGCCAGTTTGCTAACTGAAGAGCTGCACTTTGTGATGTCTCTTGTTTTATTATTTTAAATTGTGTTTTCCTTTTATCTGTTTCTAGCTGTTTTCGCAAAGTCAGCCAACCACTTGCTTCCAAATGACCCTTATCCAGAAGTATACGTGAGTGCCTCATCAACAGAAAATAAAGTGGAGACCTACCTCTCAGAGAAAAACGCACACATAAGAAAAGCCGACCCACTTCAGTACTGGGAAGAACATCCTAATCTGTTTCCCTGTATGGCTGCTGTTGCGATCCCAGTGTGCCCCCTGTAGCTCTGTGGACAGTTTTGGATTTGTTTACATCTCACCCCAACCGGTCGCGGCAGATGGCCGCCCCTCCCTGAGCCTGGTTCTGCCGGAGGTTTCTTCCTGTCAAAAGGGAGTTTTTCCTTCCCACTGTCGCCAAAGTGCTTGCTCATAGGGGGTCATATGATTGTTGGGTTTATCTATATACATTAATGCTTGTATGCTTTTCATTTATACTTTTGCCTTACTTTTCAGTTCATAATATAAAGTTACTTGAATGGTTTCCTTTTCCTTTTTTATTTTATATTGCTTTGCTATTTACCACAATCTAAATATCATGTTTAAATGTCATACATTATTGTAAATGGTATCTGTACAAAATATTGTTTGAATAACATGATACATTTATTAGTCCCACAATGGGAAATTTCATAATTTGCATGTGGTATTTTCCCCTTTGACATTAAAATACCTTTGAAATACAAATTGAATACCGCTTAATGGACATCTTTTTTTTCTACCACTTTAAACGACTCAAAACTGTAAAATCTAAATTGTAACTTCTCTTGAACACCTGACACTAAAGCATAATTTATTTTCTTTTATATCTATTAACTTATTTTGTAATCATGTAACTGGAGCATCTTTCTCTCATCTCTGTATGCCGCATATAACAGAGATCACAATACAGCTTACTTTGCTTTAAGTTGAAAATCAGCTGTATTCCATTTCCCTCCTTCTTGTGGTATAAAAAGCAAACTATGCTCATGTTGCATCTTGCTCCCTCTAGTGTTATAAAAGGCAACCGGCACTAGTTGAACCACATTAAAGGCAAACTACACTCATTGGCAGTAGCATAGGCACACTTAAAATTTCTTCTGAAATTTTCGCTTTCTAGTTATGTGTGCCTATGCCAAGAGGCACACATATTACTATTGCTCGGATTTATTATTCTTATTATTATTATTCTTCAGTTTCCGCCTGAAATTTTGCAGCAAATCTCGCCC